>NC_034189.2:2385053-2685053 GCF_002021735.2 Oncorhynchus kisutch | reverse complement strand
ATATACAGGGGGTACCGGTACAGAGTCAATGTGGAGGCTATATACAGGGGGTACTGGTACAGAGTCAATGTGGAGGCTATATACAGGGGGTACCGGTACAGAGTCAATGTGGAGGCTATATACAGGGTGTTACGGTACAGAGTCAATGTGGAGGCTATATACAGGGGGTACCGGTACAGAGTCAATGTGGAGGCTATATACAGGGGGTACCGGTACAGAGTCAATGTGGAGGCTATATACAGGGTATTACGGTACAGAGTCAATGTGGAGGCTATATACAGGGTGTTACGGTACAGAGTCAATGTGGAGGCTATATACAGGGTATTACGGTACAGAGTCAATGTGGAGGCTATATACAGGGTATTACGGTACAGAGTCAATGTGGAGGCTATATACAGGGGTACCGGTACAGAGTCAATGTGGAGGCTATATACAGGGGGTACCGGTACAGAGTCAATGTGGAGGCTATATACAGGGGGTACCAGTACAGAGTCAATGTGGAGGCTATATACAGGGGGTACCGGTACAGAGTCAATGTGGAGGCTATATTCAGGTTATTATGGTGCAGAGTCAAAGTGGAGGCTATATACAGGAGGTACCGGTACAGAGTCAATGTGGAGGCTATATACAGGGGATACCGGTACAGAGTCAATGTGGAGGCTATATACAGGGGGTACCGGTACAGAGTCAATGTGGAGGCTATATACAGGGGGTACCGGTACAGAGTCAATGTGGAGGCTATATACAGTGGGTTACAGTACAGAGTCAATGTGGAGGCTATATACAGGGGGTACCGGTACAGAGTCAATGTGGAGGCTATATACAGGGTGTTACGGTACAGAGTCAATGTGGAGGCTATATACAGGGGGTACCGGTACAGAGTCAATGTGGAGGCTATATACAGGGGGTACCGGTACAGAGTCAATGTGGAGGCTATATACAGGGTATTACGGTACAGAGTCAATGTGGAGGCTATATACAGGGTGTTACGGTACAGAGTCAATGTGGAGGCTATATACAGGGTATTACGGTACAGAGTCAATGTGGAGGCTATATACAGGGTATTACGGTACAGAGTCAATGTGGAGGCTATATACAGGGTATTACGGTACAGAGTCAATGTGGAGGCTATATACAGGGTATTACGGTACAGAGTCAATGTGGAGGCTATATACAGGGTATTACGGTACAGAGTCAATGTGGAGGCTATATACAGGGGTACCGGTACAGAGTCAATGTGGAGGCTATATACAGGGGGTACCGGTACAGAGTCAATGTGGAGGCTATATACAGGGGGTACCAGTACAGAGTCAATGTGGAGGCTATATACAGGGGGTACCGGTACAGAGTCAATGTGGAGGCTATATTCAGGTTATTATGGTGCAGAGTCAAAGTGGAGGCTATATACAGGAGGTACCGGTACAGAGTCAATGTGGAGGCTATATACAGGGGATACCGGTACAGAGTCAATGTGGAGGCTATATACAGGGGGTACCGGTACAGAGTCAATGTGGAGGCTATATACAGGGGGTACCGGTACAGAGTCAATGTGGAGGCTATATACAGTGGGTTACAGTACAGAGTCAATGTGGAGGCTATATACAGGGGGTACCGGTACAGAGTCAATGTGGAGGCTATATACAGGGTGTTACGGTACAGAGTCAATGTGGAGGCTATATACAGGGGGTACCGGTACAGAGTCAATGTGGAGGCTATATACAGGGGGTACCGGTACAGAGTCAATGTGGAGGCTATATACAGGGTATTACGGTACAGAGTCAATGTGGAGGCTATATACAGGGTGTTACGGTACAGAGTCAATGTGGAGGCTATATACAGGGTATTACGGTACAGAGTCAATGTGGAGGCTATATACAGGGTATTACGGTACAGAGTCAATGTGGAGGCTATATACAGGGGTACCGGTACAGAGTCAATGTGGAGGCTATATACAGGGGGTACCGGTACAGAGTCAATGTGGAGGCTATATACAGGGGGTACCAGTACAGAGTCAATGTGGAGGCTATATACAGGGGGTACCGGTACAGAGTCAATGTGGAGGCTATATTCAGGTTATTATGGCTCAGAGTCAAAGTGGAGGCTATATACAGGAGGTACCGGTACAGAGTCAATGTGGAGGCTATATACAGGGGATACCGGTACAGAGTCAATGTGGAGGCTATATACAGGGGGTACCGGTACAGAGTCAATGTGGAGGCTATATACAGGTTATTATGGTACAGTCAATGTGGAGGCTATATACAGGGGGTGCCGGTACAGAGTCAATAAGGAGGCTATATACAGGGAGTACCGGTACAGAGTCATTGTGGAGGCTATATACAGTCTCTTCATTCATTACTCTGTGATGTGAGATACATATTGACTATCACTATACTATATCTATATATATTTATCTCCATACTACCATTCATTTGTATGGGTTAATATCTATATATATCTCCATACTACCATTCATTTGTATGGGTTAATATCTATATATATCTCCATACTACCATTCATTTGTATGGGTTAATATCTATATATATCTCCATACTACCATTCATTTGTATGGGTTAATATCTATATATATCTCCATACTACCATTCATTTGTATGGGTTACCTTCAGCCGAGTCCTGTGACACTTTTGGGGGTCGTAGAGCAAAACACACCTTCTACAGTAGGTGTACCTTCTTCTACCTTCAGATGAAGGTTTAATATCTATATATATCTCCATACTCCAAGAGGTGCTGAAACCTGCATTATAAACTGGGTGGTTCTTCTTTACACTGTTAAGAGGTACTGAAACCTGCATTATAAACTGGGCGGTTCTTCTTTACACTGTTAAGAGGTGCTGAAACCTGCATTATAAACTGGGTGGTTCTTCTTTACACTGTTAAGAGGTGCTGAAACCTGCATTATAAATTGGGTGGATCTTCTTTACACTGTTAAGAGGTGCTGAAACCTGCATTATAAACTGGGTGGATCTTCTTTACACTGTTAAGAGGTGCTGAAACCTGCATTATAAACTGGGGGGTTCCAGTCCTGAATGCTGATTGGCTGGAAGCAATGGAATATGAGAAACGTATACCACGGGTATGACAAAGCATTTTTTTATGCTAAATGGAGCTCTTCTTCTCATGATCTCTCTCTCAATTCAATTCAAGGGCTTTATTGGCATGGGAAACATGTGTTAACATTGCCAAAGCAAGTGAGGTAGACAACATACAAAGTGAATATATAAAGTGCAAAACAACAAAAATGAACAGTAAACATTACACATACAGAAGTTTCAAAACAGTAAAGACATTACAAATGTCATATTATATATATATATACAGTGTTCTAACAATGTACAAATGGCTAAAGGACACAAGATAAAATAAATAAGCATAAATATGGGTTGTATTTACAATGGTGTTTGTTCTTCACTGGTTGCCCTTTTCTCATGGCAACAGGTCACAAATCTTGCTGCTGTGATGGCACAATCTCTCTCTCTCTCTCTCTCAGATATCTCTCTTCCAGCTTCTCTGAGTGTCAGTCCTGACAGATCTCAGTTCTTTGAATATGAGTCTGTCTCTTTGAGCTGTGAGGTTCAGGGGAACTCTGCTGGATGGAGAATGCTAAGGAACGCAGAGAGAGGGAATGTTTCAGAGTGTAATACTGACTGGGGAAAACAACAAGGGTCTTCATGCATCGTGTCACTAATACTATCATACAGTGGAGTGTACTGGTGTGAGTCTGGGTCTGGAGAACACAGCAATGCTGTCAACATCACAGTACATGGTATGTCCACAAACACCATCTACTAACATTATAGTGTTTAGTGGTTCATCTGGTTTCAGATAGCTGATGTTATGTTTATATATGATGTTTATATATTATATACAGCTGGTGCTGTGATCCTGGAGAGACCTGTTTATATATTATATACAGCTGGAGCTGTGATCCTGGAGAGACCTGTTTATATATTATATACAGCTGGAGCTGTGATCCTGGAGAGACCTGTTTATATATTATATACAGCTGGAGCTGTGATCCTGGAGAGACCTGTTTATACATGATGTTTATATATTATATACAGCTGGAGCTGTGATCCTGGAGAGACCTGTTTATACATGATGTTTATATATTATATACAGCTGGAGCTGTGATCCTGGAGAGACCTGTTTATATATGATGTTTATATATTATATACAGCTGGAGCTGTGATCCTGGAGAGCCCTGCCCTTCCTGTGACTGAGGGAGATTCTGTGACTCTGCGCTGCAGACATCAGGGAACTCTCTCTAACCTCACAGCTGATTTCTACAAAGATGGATCCCTGATCAGGACTGAGACTACAGGAGAGATGACTATCCCTGCAGTATCCAAGTCAGATGAAGGACTCTACAAGTGTACCAACTCCAGCTCTGAAGGAGAATCACCAGAGAGCTGGATGACTGTGACAGGTGAGAATATGAGAAACCTTGACATTCAGATTATCTGGTTCTTCTTTACACTGTTAAGAGGTGCTGAAACCTGCATTATAAACTGGGTGGATCTTCTTTACACTGTTAAGAGGTGCTGAAACCTGCATTATAAACTGGGTGGTTCTTCTTTACACTGTTAAGAGGTGCTGAAACCTGCATTATAAACTGGGTGGTTCTTCTTTACACTGTTAAGAGGTGCTGAAACCTGCATTATAAACTGGGTGGTTCTTCTTTACACTGTTAAGAGGTGCTGAAACCTGCATTATAAACTGGGTGGTTATTCTTTACACTGTTAAGAGGTGCTGAAACCTGCATTATAAACTGGGTGGTTCTTCTTTACACTGTTAAGAGGTGCTGAAACCTGCATTATAAACTGGGTGGTTCTTCTTTACACTGTTAAGAGGTGCTGAAACCTGCATTATAAACTGGGTGGTTCTTCTTTACACTGTTAAGAGGTGCTGAAACCTGCATTATAAACTGGGTGGTTCTTCTTTACACTGTTAAGAGGTGCTGAAACCTGCATTATAAACTGGGTGGTTCTTCTTTACACTGTTAAGAGGTGCTGAAACCTGCATTATAAACTGGGTGGTTCTTCTCTACACTGTTAAGAGGTGCTGAAACCTGCATTATAAACTGGGTGGTTCTTCTTTACACTGTTAAGAGGTGCTGAAACCTGCATTATAAACTGGGTGGTTCTTCTTTACACTGTTAAGAGGTGCTGAAACCTGCATTATAAACTGGGTGGTTATTCTTTACACTGTTAAGAGGTGCTGAAACCTGCATTATAAACTGGGTGGTTCTTCTTTACACTGTTAAGAGGTGCTGAAACCTGCATTATAAACTGGGTGGTTCTTCTTTACACTGTTAAGAGGTGCTGAAACCTGCATTATAAACTGGGTGGATCTTCTTTACACTGTTAAGAGGTGCTGAAACCTGCATTATAAACTGGGTGGATCTTCTTTACACTGTTAAGAGGTGCTGAAACCTGCATTATAAACTGGGTGGTTCTTCTTTACACTGTTAAGAGGTGCTGAAACCTGCATTATAAACTGGGGGGTTCCAGTCCTGAAAGCTGAATGGCTGGAAGCCGTGGTATATCACAAGCAAGTATGACAAAGCATGTATTTTTTATTAAAATAAATTAAAATAAAATGTTATTAGTCACATGATGCTGCCACCACCATGCTTCAAGACAAATCAAATTGTATTAGTCACATGATGCTGCCACCACCATGCTTCAAGACAAATCAAATTGTATGTTTCACATGCTACGAATACAACAGGTGTAGTAGACATTACAGTGAAATGCTGAATACAATAGGTGTAGACCTCACAGTGAAATGCTGACTGACCAGCCCTTAACCAACAGGTGTAGACCTCACAGTGAAATGCTGACTGATCAGCCCTTAACCAACAGGTGTAGACCTCACAGTGAAATGGTTGATGACCAGCCCTTAACCAACAGGTGTAGACCTCACAGTGAAACGCTGACTGACCAGCCCTTAACCAACAGGTGTAGACCTCACAGTGAAATGGTTG
Organism: Oncorhynchus kisutch; assembly: GCF_002021735.2. NCBI lineage: Eukaryota > Metazoa > Chordata > Actinopteri > Salmoniformes > Salmonidae > Oncorhynchus > Oncorhynchus kisutch. The sequence goes on along the minus strand of NC_034189.2, from coordinate 2,679,046 downwards.
ATGACCAGCCCTTAACCAACAGGTGAAGACCTCATAGTGAAATGCTGACTGACCAGCCCTTAACCAACAGGTGTAGACCTCACAGTGAAATACTGACTGACCAGCCCTTAACCAACAGGTGTAGACCTCACAGTGAAATGCTGACTGACCAGCCCTTAACCAACAGGTGTAGACCTCACAGTGAAATGCTTACTGACCAGCCCTTAACCAACAGGTGTAGACCTCACAGTGAAATGCTGACTGACCAGCCCATAACCAACAGGTGTAGACCTCACAGTGAAATGGTTACTGACCAGCCCTTAACCAACAGGTGTAGACCTCACAGTGAAATGGTTACTGACCAGTCCTTAACTTAAATGCATTTAAATAAATGTCAAAAAATAATAAGAGGCTATATACAGGGGGTACCGGTACAGAGTCAATGTGGAGGCTATATACAGGGGGTACCGGTACAGAGTCAATGTGGAGGCTATATACAGGGGGTACTGGTACAGAGTCAATGTGGAGGCTATATACAGGGGGTACCGGTACAGAGTCAATGTGGAGGCTATATACAGGGGGTACCGGTACAGAGTCAATGTGGAGGCTATATACAGGGGGTACTGGTACAGAGTCAATGTGGAGGCTATATACAGGGGGTACCGGTACAGAGTCAATGTGGAGGCTATATACAGGGTGTTACGGTACAGAGTCAATGTGGAGGCTATATACAGGGGGTACCGGTACAGAGTCAATGTGGAGGCTATATACAGGGGGTACCGGTACAGAGTCAATGTGGAGGCTATATACAGGGTATTACGGTACAGAGTCAATGTGGAGGCTATATACAGGGTGTTACGGTACAGAGTCAATGTGGAGGCTATATACAGGGTATTACGGTACAGAGTCAATGTGGAGGCTATATACAGGGTATTACGGTACAGAGTCAATGTGGAGGCTATATACAGGGGTACCGGTACAGAGTCAATGTGGAGGCTATATACAGGGGGTACCGGTACAGAGTCAATGTGGAGGCTATATACAGGGGGTACCAGTACAGAGTCAATGTGGAGGCTATATACAGGGGGTACCGGTACAGAGTCAATGTGGAGGCTATATTCAGGTTATTATGGTGCAGAGTCAAAGTGGAGGCTATATACAGGAGGTACCGGTACAGAGTCAATGTGGAGGCTATATACAGGGGATACCGGTACAGAGTCAATGTGGAGGCTATATACAGGGGGTACCGGTACAGAGTCAATGTGGAGGCTATATACAGGGGGTACCGGTACAGAGTCAATGTGGAGGCTATATACAGTGGGTTACAGTACAGAGTCAATGTGGAGGCTATATACAGGGTGTTACGGTACAGAGTCAATGTGGAGGCTATATACAGGGGGTACCGGTACAGAGTCAATGTGGAGGCTATATACAGGGGGTACCGGTACAGAGTCAATGTGGAGGCTATATACAGGGTATTACGGTACAGAGTCAATGTGGAGGCTATATACAGGGTGTTACGGTACAGAGTCAATGTGGAGGCTATATACAGGGTATTACGGTACAGAGTCAATGTGGAGGCTATATACAGGGTATTACGGTACAGAGTCAATGTGGAGGCTATATACAGGGGTACCGGTACAGAGTCAATGTGGAGGCTATATACAGGGGGTACCGGTACAGAGTCAATGTGGAGGCTATATACAGGGGGTACCAGTACAGAGTCAATGTGGAGGCTATATACAGGGGGTACCGGTACAGAGTCAATGTGGAGGCTATATTCAGGTTATTATGGTGCAGAGTCAAAGTGGAGGCTATATACAGGAGGTACCGGTACAGAGTCAATGTGGAGGCTATATACAGGGGATACCGGTACAGAGTCAATGTGGAGGCTATATACAGGGGGTACCGGTACAGAGTCAATGTGGAGGCTATATACAGGGGGTACCGGTACAGAGTCAATGTGGAGGCTATATACAGTGGGTTACAGTACAGAGTCAATGTGGAGGCTATATACAGGGGGTACCGGTACAGAGTCAATGTGGAGGCTATATACAGGTTATTATGGTACAGTCAATGTGGAGGCTATATACAGGGGGTGCCGGTACAGAGTCAATAAGGAGGCTATATACAGGGAGTACCGGTACAGAGTCATTGTGGAGGCTATATACAGGGGGTAACAGTACAGAGTCAATGTGGATACTATAAACAGGGGGAACCAGTATAGAGTCAATGTGGAGGCTATATACAGGGGGTACCAGGTACAAATCAAATCAAATCAATGTGGATACTATAAACAGGGGGTACCGGTACAGAGTCAATGTGGAGGCTATATACAGGTTATTATGGTACAGAGTCAATGTGGAGGCTATATACAGGGGGTACTGGTACAAATCAAATCAAATCAATGTGGATACTATAAACAGGGGGTACCGGTACAGAGTCAATGTGGAGGCTATATACAGGTTATTATGGTACAGAGTCAATGTGGAGGCTATATACAGGGGGTACTGGTACAGAGTCAATGTGGAGGCTAAATACAAGGGGTACCGGTACAGAGTCAATGTGGAGGCTATATACAGGTTATTATGGTACAGAGTCAATGTGGAGGCTATATACAGGGGGTACTGGTACAGAGTCAATGTGGAGGCTATATACAGGGGGCACCGGTTAGTTGAGGTAATAGTAGGTAGAGTTATTAAAGTGTCTATGCATAGATAATAACAGAGACTAGCAGCAGCGTAGAAGATGGGTGGGGGGTGCAATACAAATAGACTGGGTAGCCATTTTATTAGATGTTCAGGAGTCTTATGACTTGAGGGTAGAAGCTGTTTTTAAGCCTCTTGGACCTAGTCTTGGCATTCCGGTACCACTTGTGGTTGCAGAGAGAACGCTCTATGCCTAGGGTGGCTGGAGTCTTTGATTATTTTTAGGGCCTTCCTCTGACACCGCCTGGTATAGAGGTCCTGGGTGGCAGGAAGCTTGGCCCTGGGCCGTACCCACTACCCTCTGTAGTGCCTTACGGTCAGATGCCGAGCAGTTGCCGTACCAGGCAGTGATGCAACCAATGCTCTCGATGGTGAAGCTGTAGAACCTTTTTAGGATCTTAGGACCCATAGGTTTTGTCCTCTTCATGACTGTCTTGGTGTGCTTGGACCATGTTATATTGTTTGTTATGTTGACACTTGAAGCTCTCGACCTGCTCCACTACATCCCTTTCGATGAGAATGGGGGCGTGCTCGGTCCTCTTTTCCTGTAGTCCACAATCATCTCCTTTGTCTTGATCACATTGAGGGATAGGTTGTTATTCTGGCACCACATGGCCAGGTCTCTGACCTCCTCCCTAGGATGTCTCGTCGTTGTCGGTGATCAAGCCTACCACTGTTGTGTCATCGGCAAACTTAATGTTGGTGTTGATGTCGTGCCTGGCCGTGTGGTCATGAATGAACAGTAAGTACAGGAGGAGACTGAGCACGCACCCCTGAGGGGCCCCTGTGTTGAGGATCAGCGTGTAAAATGTGTTGTTACCTAACCTTACCACCTGGGGGCTGCCCGTCAGGAAGTTCAGGATCCATTTGCAGAGGGAGGTGTTTAGTCCCAGGGTCCTTAGCTTATTGATGAGCTTTGAGGACACTATGGTGTTGAACGCAGAGCTGTAGTCAATGAATAGCATTCTCGCATAGGTGTTCCTTTTGTTCAGGTGGGAAAGGGCAGTGTGGAGTGCAAAAGAGATTACGTCATCTGTTGGGGTGGTATGCAAATTGGAGTGGGTCTAGAGTTTCTGGGATAATGGTGTTGATGTGAACCACTAGCCTTTCAAAGCACTCCATGGCTACAGACGTACATTTTTTATTTTACCTTTATTTTACTAGGCAAGTCAGTTAAGAACAAATTCTTATTTTCAATGACGGCCTAGGAGCAGTGGGTTAACTGCCTGTTCAGGGACAGAACGACAGATTTGTACCTTGTCAGCTCGGGGGTTCGAACTTGCAACCTTTCGGTTACTAGTCCAACGCTCTAACCACTAGGCTAGCCTGCCGCCCCGTAGTCATTTAGGCAGGTTACATTAGTGATCTTGTGCACAGGGACTATGGTGGTCTGCTTAAAACATGTTGGTATTACAGACTTGGACAGGGAGAGGTTGAAAATGTCAGTGAAGACACTTGCCAGTTGGTCAGCGCATGCTCGCAGTACACGTCCTGGTAATCTGTCTGGCCCTGCGGCTTTGTGAATGTTGACCTGTTTGAAGGTCTTACTCACATCGGCTAAGGAGAGTGTGATCACACAGTCATCCGGAACGGCTGGTGCTCTCATGTGGGTTTCAGTGCTATTTGCCTTGAAGTGAGCATAGAAGTGATTTAGCTCGTCTGGTTGGCTCGTGTCACTGGGCAGCTCTCGGCAGTGCTGCCCTTTGTAGTCTGTAATGGTTATCAAGCCCTGCCACATCCTACGAGCGTAGGAGATGGTGTAGTACAGATTCGATCTTAGTCCTGTATTGATGCTTTGCCTGTTTGATGGTTTGTCGGAGGGCATAGCGGGAGTTCTTATAAGCTTCCGGGTTAGAGTCCCGCTCCTTGAAAGCGGCAGCTCTACCCTTTAGTTGAGTGCGAATGTTGCCTGTAATATATGGCTTCTGGTTGGGTTATGTACGTACAGTCACTGTGACGACGACGTCCTCGATGCACTTATTAATAAAGCCAGTGACTGATGTGGGTTACTCCTCAATGCCATCGGAAGAATCCCGGGAACATATTCCAGTCTGTGCTAGCAAAAAGGTCTTATGGCTTAGCATCTGCTTCATCTGACCACTTTTTTATTGACCGTGTCACTGGTGCTTCCTACTTAAATTTTAGCTTGTAAGCAGGAGTCAGGAGGATACAATTATGGTCAGATTTGCCAAATGGAGGGCGAGGGAGAGCTCTATACGCGTCTCTGTGTGTGGAGTAAAGGTGGTCTAGAGTTTTTTCCCCTCTGGTTGCACATTTAACATGCTGATAGAAATGAGGTAAAACAGATTTAAGTTTCCCTGCATTAAAGTCCCTGGCCACTAGGAGTGCCACCGCTGGATGAGCATATTCTTTGCTTATGGCGTAAAAGTCATTGAGTGTGGTCTTAGTGCATCGGTCTGTGCTGGTATGAAGACAGATACAGATGTAAACTCTCTAGGTAGATAGTGTGGTCTACAGCTTATCATGAGATACTCTACCTCAGGTGAGCAAAACCTTGAGACTTCCTTAGATATCGTACACCAGCTTTTGTTTACAAATATACATAGTCCGACCCCTCCCACCTTGTCTTACCAGACTCTGCTGTTCTATCCTGCTGATACAGCGTATAACCATCCCGCTGTATGTTGGTAATGGCCCCGATTCAATGAAGCATAAGATATTACAGTTTTAATGTCCCGTTGGTAGTTTCATCTTCCTCGTAGGTCGTCAATTTTATTTTCCATTGATTGCATGTTAGCTGATTGCACTGGGGGTTTATTCAATCTTCCTCCAACTGCAGATCCAACTCCCATTCCATCTCCAGCAGTCCCAGTGTTGTCCATGTCTCTCTCCATCACCATCTCCAGTGTTGTCCATGTCTCTCTACCATCACCATCTCCAGTGTTGTCCATCTCTCTGCCCAGCACCATCCCAGTGTTGTCCATCTCTCTGCCCAGCACCATCCCAGTGTTGTCCATCTCTCTGCCCAGCACCATCCCAGTGTTGTCCATTTCTCTGCCCAGCACCATCTCCAGTATTGTCCATCTCTCTGCCCAGCACCATCCCAGTGTTGTCCATCTCTCTGCCCAGCACCATCTCCAGTGTTGTCCATCTCTCTGCCCAGCACCATCCCAGTGTTGTCCATCTCTCTGCCCAGCACCATCCCAGTGTTGTCCATCTCTCTGCCCAGCACCATCCCAGTGTTGTCCATCTCTCTGCCCAGCACCATCCCAGTGTTGTCCATCTCTCTGCCCAGCACCATCCCAGTTTTGTCCATCTCTCTGCCCAGCACCATCTCCAGTGTTGTTTTAAATTGTTTTCTTTCTCCAACTGCAGTTTCAACTCCCATTCCATCTCCAGCAGCCCCAGTTTTGTCCATGTCTCCACCCATTCCATCTCCAGCAGTCCCAGTGTTGTCCATGTCTCTACCCAGGCTGCTGTGTAGTCTACTGGTGGGGTCTCCCTACCTGCTGGTGACCATCATACTGCTGGTGAAAGGCTGCAGGAGCAGGGCTCAAGGTGAGATCCTGAGTTTATACAGGATCGCCTCATTTGTAAATCAGAATTATATTATTATGGCCATTGAAATGTTGGCTATTAAAATTAGATCCAACAAGAACATCAAGGGAAATCCAGTGGGAAAAAAACAAAAGTGTCAATGCATGTTAAAGAGTCTAGTCTGGATCCCTGCAGAGTCTCAATGTATGTTGATGACTCTTGTCCGCAATCTGGATCCCTGCACAGTCTCATTGAAGATCTTGGTCACTTTTCTAGCCTCTCTGGACTAAAACCTAATTATGACAAGTATGTATTGTATTGTATGTATTGGATCATTAAAATACAGTGTTTACGCCACCTTGTAGTTTACCAATAAAATGGGCGGATGGTGAAGTAGACATACTTGGTATTCACACCTACAAAAATATAAATGAACTGACCACAATTCATTTCAATCAATAGTTAACAAAAATAGATACAATTCTGCAACCATGGAGAGGTAAATACTTGTCTATTTATGGAAAAAACACATTGATTAACTCTTTGGTCCTATCAATGTTGACTGGCTAATGGTCCTATCAATGTTGACTGACTAATGGTCCTATCAATGTTGACTGACTAATGGTCCTATCAATGCTGACTGACTAATGGTCCTATCAACGTTGACTGACTAATGGTCCTATAAATGTTGACTGACTAATGGTCCTATCAATGTTGACTGACTAATGGTCCTATCAATGTTGACTGACTAATGGCCCTATCAACGTTGACTGACTAATGGTCCTATCATTGTTGACTGACTAATGGTCCTATCACAGTTGACCGACGTACCAATGGTCCTATCACAGTTAACTGACCTACTAATGGTCCTATCACAGTTGACTGACTTACTAATGGTCCTATCACAGTTGACTGACTAATGGTCCTATCAATGTTGACTGACTAATGGTCCTATCACAGTTGACTTACTAATGGTCCTATCACTGTTGACTGACTAATGGTCCTATCAATGTTGACTGACTAATGGTCCTATCACAGTTGACTGACTTACTAATGGTCCTATCACAGTTGACTGACTTACTAATGGTCCTATCACAGTTGACTGACTTACTAATGGTCCTATTACAGTTGACTGACTTACTAATGGTCCTATCACTGTTGACTGACTAATGGTCCTATTACAGTTGACGGACTGACTAATGGTCCTATCACAGTTGACTGACTTACTAATGGTCCTATCACAGTTGATTTAGTAATGGTCCTATCACAGTTGACTGACTGACTAATGGTCCTATTACAGTTGACTGACTTACTAATGGTCCTATCACAGTTGACTCAGTAATGGTCCTATCACAGTTGTCTGACTGACTAATGGTCCTATTACAGTTGACTGACTTACTAATGGTCCTATCACAGTTGACTGACTAATGGTCCTATTACAGTTGACGGACTGACTAATGGTCCTATCACAGTTGACTTAGTAATGGCCCTATCACAGTTGACTGACTGACTAATGGTCCTATTACAGTTGACTGACTTACTAATGGTCCCATCACAGTTGACTTAGTAATGGTCCTATCACAGTTGACTGACTGACTAATGGTCCTATTACAGTTGACTGACTTACTAATGGTCCTATCACAGTTAACTGACTTACTAACGGTCCTATCACAGTTGACTGACTGACTAATGGTCCTATCACAGTTGACTGACTGACTAATGGTCCTATCACTGTTGACTTACTAATGGTCCTATCACAGTTGACTGACTAATGGTCCTATTACAGTTGATGGACTGACTAATGGTCCTATCACAGTTGACTTAGTAATGGTCCTATCACAATTGACTGACTGACTAATGGTCCTATTACAGTTGACTGACTTACTAATGGTCCTATCACTGTTGACTTAGTAATGGTCCTATCACAGTTGACTGACTGACTAATGGTCCTATTACAGTTGACTGACTTACTAATGGTCCTATCACTGTTGACTTAGTAATGGTCCTATCACAGTTGACTGACTGACTAATGGTCCTATTACAGTTGACTGACTTACTAATGGTCCTATCACAGTTAACTGACTGGCTAATGGTCCTATCACAGTTGACTGACTGACTAATGGTCCTATCACAGTTGACTGACTTACTAATGGCTCTGTCTACTCCAGATGACTCGTTTTTTAAATCGTATGAGCAAAAAACATTTAATTCTATTTGGAAAGCTAAGCTAAACTAAATTAAACGTGCCTATTTATGAATATGAGTTTATACAGATTACAACGTCTCATTTCTGACTAATTGAAAATGAAATGTCGCCCTTCCTTAAACAAGCTATACAAAGCTGGTTACAACTTCAGTTTGATCCTCTAGAAAATAACAAATATTACATCAAATGTTGTGGTTAAACTCAAATATATTGATGAATAAAAAAAACATTATTTATGGAAAAAATGAAGAATAAAATGTATATTATATTTTTTAATGATATTATGAGTTATGTCACATATGCAGTTATTGGAAATATAATAAATGGGAGGAGATGTTCAATGTACCAATTCCATGGCACATGGTTTATCAACTGGTACAAAAAACTACACTTGATTCCACACTTAGAGATTAGAGTTTAAATTCTTATATAACATTCTAGCCACTAACAGAATGCTATATAATATAATATTATATCATTGAAGAGGGGTGGTGGAGGGGTTAAAAAATTAAATCAGAATTATATTACAAGGACTGACAATACTGAGACTGAGTCATGTCCTTAAAGGGTTGATAACTGTACTCCCTGGTATTCATAAATAGTAAATGACCCTGGTATTGATAAATAGTAAATAGTCCTGGTATTCATAAATAGTAAATGACCCTGGTATTGATAAATAGTAAATAGTCCTGGTATTCATAAATAGTAAATGACCCTGGTATTGATAAATAGTAAATAGTCCTGGTATTCATAAATAGTAAATGACCCTGGTATTGATAAATAGTAAATAGTCCTGGTATTCATAAATAGTAAATGACCCTGGTATTGATAAATAGTAAATAGTCCTGGTATTCATAAATAGTAAATGACCCTGGTATTGATAAATAGTAAATAGCGCTGGTATTGATAAATGGTAAATGCCCTGATATTGATATTTTGTAAATTGCCCTGGTATTGATAAGGGAGAACTGGACATAAGCAGGAGCCCCATTGGAAGAGATTTTGATTGAATTCTAAGTAACACAGTATTGACTAGTCAATCATCTGAAATTAATTACATTTCTAAATGTTACTGTATTGGATAAGTAAATACATGGCCACGCTGATTAACTACTTCTGTGTTGAACAGGTGATCGTGTTGAAGAAGAGTGAGGCTGAGTTCACCTGATCACCATAACAACCATCAGAATGGAACTCATGGAATTCTAATATAGAACTGTGAGTCACAATGCTGTATGTTGTTACATTGTAGCTCCACCTGCTGGAACAATAGTGGCATTTGATCAAATGTGATCTATTAACAGATACATGTATTATTCTGATTGGAATGCGTTTTAATATAATGTGTGTTGTATTATTCATTCAGCAGCTGTCCTTTAACATCAGTCATATACTGGTCATATACTGTATAGCATTATGGTTGATACATTGTAAATGCCTTCACTTCTCATGTCTATACAGATCAACTGATAGGTGTTGAGGTTCAGGCATTATTGTTACAGGTTCAGTATAATGTTATACCGTTACATGTTACAGAGTTAGAAAACATACAGGAGAGGAGAATTCAATTGTTATAATTATTTACTATATTTTCCCATTTTGGTCTCATTATGTTATTTTGTTTCAACATAACTAATGTAGGCCTTTTGTTTTATTGTGTTTTTGTGCAAAACCATTATTTTTCAATGAATCATCCTGGTAAGATATTGCTTTTGTCTTTGTAGCATATAGAATTAAATGAATGATTTTCCTCAATCATGTAGCCTGTTTTTTAATCAGTTCTGAATGACATCACAACCACTCTGTTTATAATTTCACTCACTTCCCTTTATTTATCTTCTGAATACTCCATTCCAGGTCCCACCATACAGCCCCAGTAATTTGTGCCATACTGCTCACACCTATCTAGCTAATCCATAACATTTATTTTATATGATCAATTGTTACGTTCCCCAGTTTCTGTGTTTTGGGTTTGTAGGTTTTGTGTACGTGTGCGTTTTAGGAAATGGCTTCCTGGATTCCAAGCAGCTGATTGGTTCACCCCATTGATTGTAGCTCTGACCCCGCCCTCTTGCTAGGAGAGTTTCTATTACAATAAGGACTCCTTCTGCAGCTTGAAAAGACAGTGTTCATTTGTTAGGAGAGAGAGCTTCTTGGTACTGGGGGCATACATATATGTCCTGTGTTTTGTTGTTGGTCTGTAAGTTATTTTGTAGCAGGTCCTTCTGAGGTATGTGTGTGCCAATAGGACTCTTAGCACCTTGGGAGTGCTTAGGCAAGAGGCCTGCGGACATACATATACCCGTAGTATGTACTCTGTCACAAGGTAAGACCTGGGCGGCCCCTCCTCTGTATTTTGGTTAGCGCGCCAGGTGGTGCTAAGAGAGGTAAGTAGTGGGTAGATAGGTAGGAGGGGATTCCTTCACTTTTACTTTCTTTGCTTTGGTCCAGCCACTTTTCCCCCAAATGACTGTGTGAAGGAAATAAATAATGGGTTAACGGTCATATATTCTGCCTCTGTCATCCTTACCCGCACCTACAGTCCCATACCTCTATACCTCCACCTACAGTCCCATACCTCCACCTCCACCTACAGTCCCATACCTCTATACCTCCACCTACAGTCCCATACCTCTATACCTCCACCTACAGTCCCATACCTCTATACCTCCAACTACAGTCCCATACCTCTATACCTCCACCTACAGTCACGTACCTCTTTACCTCCACCTACAGTCCCATACCTCTTTACCTCCACCTACAGTCCCATACCTCCACCTACAGTCACATACCTCCATACCTCCACCTAGTCACATACCTATATACCTCCACCTACAGTCACATACCTCTTTACCTCCACCTCCAATCACAAACCTCTATACCTCCACCTTCAGTCACATACCTCTTTACCTCCACCTACAGTCACATACCTCTTTACTGCCACCTCCAGTCACATACCTCTTTACCTCCACCTACAATCCCATACCGCTTTACCTCCACCTACAGTCACACACCTCTATACCTCCACCTACAGTCACATACCTTTTTCACTCCACCTACAGTCCCATACCTCTATACCTCCACCTACAGTGACACACCTCTATACCTCCACCTACAGTCACATACCTCTTTACCTCCACCTCCAATCACATACCTCTTTACCTCCACCTACAGTCAAATACCTCTATACCTCCACCTACAGTCACATACCTCTTTACCTCCACCTACAGTCACATACCTCTTTATTTCAACCTACAATCACACACCTCTTTACCTCCACATACAGTCCCATACCTCTTTACCTCCACCTACAGTGACATACCTCCACCTACAGTCACATACCTCTTTACCTCCACCTACAGTCCCATACCTCTTTACCTCCACCTACAGTCACATACCTCTTTACCTCCACCTCCAGTCACATACCTCTTTACCTCCACCTACAGTCACATACCTCTTTACCTAAACCTACAGTCACATACCTCTTTACCTCCACCTAGTCCCATACCTCTTTACCTCCACCTACAGTCACATACCTCTATACCTCCACTTACAGTCACATACCTCTTTACCTCCACCTACAGCCCCATACCTCCACCTACAGTCCCATACCTCCACCTACAGTCACATACCTCTTTACCTCCACCTCCAGTCACATACCTCTTTACCTCCACCTACAGTCACATACCTCTTTACCTCCACCTACAGTCACATACCTCTATACCTCCACCTAATGGGACTCCACCCAAATGACTGTGTGAAGGAAATAAATAATGGGTTAACGGTCATATATTCTGCCTCTGTCATCCTTACCCGCACCTACAGTCCCATACCTCCACCTCCACCTACAGTCCCATACCTCTATACCTCCACCTACAGTCCCATACCTCTATACCTCCAACTACAGTCCCATACCTCTATACCTCCACCTACAGTCACGTACCTCTTTACCTCCACCTACAGTCCCATACCTCTTTACCTCCACCTACAGTCCCATACCTCCACCTACAGTCACATACCTCCATACCTCCACCTAGTCACATACCTATATACCTCCACCTACAGTCACATACCTCTTTACCTCCACCTCCAATCACAAACCTCTATACCTCCACCTACAGTCACATACCTCTTTACCTCCACCTACAGTCACATACCTCTTTACTGCCACCTCCAGTCACATACCTCTTTACCTCCACCTACAATCCCATACCGCTTTACCTCCACCTACAGTCACACACCTCTATACCTCCACCTACAGTCACATACCTTTTTCACTCCACCTACAGTCACATACCTCTTTACCTAAACCTACAGTCACATACCTCTTTACCTCCACCTAGTCCCATACCTCTTTACCTCCACCTACAGTCACATACCTCTATACCTCCACTTACAGTCACATAACCTCTTTACCTCCACCTACAGCCCCATACCTCCACCTACAGTCCCATACCTCCACCTACAGTCACATACCTCTATACCTCCACCTACAGTCACATACCTCTTTACCTCCACCTACAGTCACATACCTCTTTACCTCCACCTACAGTCACATACCTCTATACCTCCACCTAATGGGACTCCACCCAAATTACTGTGTGAAGGAAATAAATAATGGGTTAACGGTCATATATTCTGCCTCTGTCATCCTTACCCGCACCTACAGTCCCATACCTCCACCTCCACCTACAGTCCCATACCTCTATACCTCCACCTACAGTCCCATACCTCTATACCTCCAACTACAGTCCCATACCTCTATACCTCCACCTACAGTCACGTACCTCTTTACCTCCACCTACAGTCCCATACCTCTTTACCTCCACCTACAGTCCCATACCTCCACCTACAGTCACATACCTCCATACCTCCACCTAGTCACATACCTATATACCTCCACCTACAGTCACATACCTCTTTACCTCCACCTCCAATCACAAACCTCTATACCTCCACCTACAGTCACATACCTCTTTACCTCCACCTACAGTCACATACCTCTTTACTGCCACCTCCAGTCACATACCTCTTTACCCTCCACCTACAATCCCATACCGCTTTACCTCCACCTACAGTCACACACCTCTATACCTCCACCTACAGTCACATACCTTTTTCACTCCACCTACAGTCCCATACCTCTATACCTCCACCTACAGTGACACACCTCTATACCTCCACCTACAGTCACATACCTCTTTACCTCCACCTCCAATCACATACCTCTTTACCTCCACCTACAGTCAAATACCTCTATACCTCCACCTACAGTCACATACCTCTTTACCTCCACCTACAGTCACATACCTCTTTATTTCAACCTACAATCACACACCTCTTTACCTCCACATACAGTCCCATACCTCTTTACCTCCACCTACAGTGACATACCTCCACCTACAGTCACATACCTCTTTACCTCCACCTACAGTCCCATACCTCTTTACCTCCACCTACAGTCACATACCTCTTTACCTCCACCTACAGTCACATACCTCTTTACCTCCACCTCCAGTCACATACCTCTTTACCTCCACCAACAGTCACATACCTCTCTACCTCCACATACAGTCACATACCTCTATAACTCCACCTACAGTCACATACCTCTTTACCTCCACCTACAGTCACATACCTCTTTACCTCTACCTACAGTCCCATACCTCCACCTACAGTCACATACCTCTATACCTCCACCTACAGTCCCATACCTCTATACCTCCACCTACAGTCACATACCTCTATACCTCCACCTACAGTCACATACCTCTTTACCTCCACCTACAGTCACATACCTTTTTCACTCCACCTACAGTCACATACCTCTTTACCTAAACCTACAGTCACATACCTCTTTACCTCCACCTAGTCCCATACCTCTTTACCTCCACCTACAGTCACATACCTCTATACCTCCACTTACAGTCACATAACCTCTTTACCTCCACCTACAGCCCCATACCTCCACCTACAGTTCCATACCTCCACCTACAGTCACATACCTCTATACCTCCACCTACAGTCACATACCTCTTTACCTCCACCTACAGTCACATACCTCTTTACCTCCACCTACAGTCACATACCTCTATACCTCCACCTAATGGGACTCCACCCAAATGACTGTGTGAAGGAAATAAATAATGTGTTAACGGTCATATATTCTGCCTCTGTCATCCTTACCCGCACCTACAGTCCCATACCTCCACCTCCACCTACAGTCCCATACCTCTATACCTCCACCTACAGTCCCATACCTCTATACCTCCAACTACAGTCCCATACCTCTATACCTCCACCTACAGTCACGTACCTCTTTACCTCCACCTACAGTCCCATACCTCTTTACCTCCACCTACAGTCCCATACCTCCACCTACAGTCACATACCTCCATACCTCCACCTAGTCACATACCTATATACCTCCACCTACAGTCACATACCTCTTTACCTCCACCTCCAATCACAAACCTCTATACCTCCACCTACAGTCACATACCTCTTTACCTCCACCTACAGTCACATACCTCTTTACTGCCACCTCCAGTCACATACCTCTTTACCTCCACCTACAATCCCATACCGCTTTACCTCCACCTACAGTCACACCACCTCTACACCTCCACCTACAGTCACATACCTTTTTCACTCTACCTACAGTCCCATACCTCTATACCTCCACCTACAGTGACACACCTCTATACCTCCACCTACAGTCACATACCTCTTTACCTCCACCTCCAATCACATACTTCTTTACCTCCACCTACAGTCAAATACCTCTATACCTCCACCTACAGTCACATACCTCTTTACCTCCACCTACAGTCACATACCTCTTTATTTCAACCTACAATCACACACCTCTTTACCTCCACATACAGTCCCATACCTCTTTACCTCCACCTACAGTGACATACCTCCACCTACAGTCACATACCTCTTTACCTCCACCTACAGTCCCATACCTCTTTACCTCCACCTACAGTCACATACCTCTTTGCCTCCACCTCCAGTCACATACCTCTTTACCTCCACCTACAGTCACATACCTCTTTACCTAAACCTACAGTCACATACCTCTTTACCTCCACCTAGTCCCATACCTCTTTACCTCCACCTACAGTCACATACCTCTATACCTCCACTTACAGTCACATACCTCTTTACCTCCACCTACAGCCCCATACCTCCACCTACAGTCCCATACCTCCACCTACAGTCACATACCTCTATACCTCCACCTACAGTCACATACCTCTTTACCTCCACCTACAGTCACATACCTCTTTACCTCCACCTACAGTCACATACCTCTTTACCTCCACCTACAGTCACATACCTCTTTACCTCCACCTCCAGTCACATACCTCTTTACCTCCACCAACAGTCACATACCTCTCTACCTCCACATACAGTCACATACCTCTATAACTCCACCTACAGTCACATACCTCTTTACCTCCACCTACAGTCACATACCTCTTTACCTCTACCTACAGTCCCATACCTCCACCTACAGTCACATACCTCTATACCTCCACCTACAGTCCCATACCTCTATACCTCCACCTACAGTCACATACCTCTATACCTCCACCTACAGTCACATACCTCTTTACCTCCACCTACAGTCACATACCTCTTTATTTCAACCTACAGTCACACACCTCTTTACCTCCACCTACAGTCCCATACCTCTTTACCTCAACCTACAGTCCCATACCTCCACCTACAGTCACATACCTCTTTATTTCAACCTACAGTCACACACCTCTTTACCTCCACCTACAGTCCCATACCTCTTTACCTCCACCTACAGTGACACATCTCTATACCTCCAACTACAGTCACATACCTCTTTACCTCCACCTACAGTCACACACCTCTTTACCTCCACCTACAGTCACATAACTACACCTACAGTCCCATACCTCTTTACCTCCACCTACAGTCACATAACTACACCTACAGTCCCATACCTCTTTACCTCCACCTACAGTCACATACCTCTTTACTGCCACCTCCAGTCACATACCTCTTTACCTCCACCTACAATCCCATACCTCTTTACCTCCACCTACAGTCACACACCTCTATACCTCCACCTACAGTGCCATACCTCTTTACCTCCACCTACAGTCACACACCTCTTTACCTCCACCTACAGTCACATAAATACACCTACAGTCCCATACCTCTTTACCTCCACCTACAGTCACATACCTCTTTACTGCCACATCCAGTCACATACCTCTTTACCTCCACCTACAATCCCATACCTCTTTACCTCCACCTACAGTCACACACCTCTATACCTCCACCTACAGTCACATACCTTTTTCACTCCACCTACAGTCCCATACCTCTCTACCTCCACCTACAGTCCCATACCTCCACCTACAGTCACATACCTCTATACCTCCACCTAGTCACATACCTCTTTACCTCCACCTACAGTGACACACCTCTATACCTCCACCTACAGTCACATACCTCTTTACCTCCACCTCCAATCACATACCTCTTTACCCCCACCTACAGTCACATACCTCTCTACCTCCACCTACAGTCACATACCTCTATACCTCCACCTAATGGGACTCCACCCAAATGACTGTGTGAAGGAAATAAATAATGGGTTAACGGTCATATATTCTGCCTCTGTCATCCTTACCCGCACCTACAGTCCCATACCTCCACCTCCACCTACAGTCCCATACCTCTATACCTCCACCTACAGTCCCATACCTCTATACCTCCAACTACAGTCCCAGACCTCTATACCTCCACCTACAGTCACATACCTCTTTACCTCCACCTACAGTCCCATACCTCTTTACCTCCACCTACAGTCCCATACCTCCATCTACAGTCACATACCTCCATACCTCCACCTAGTCACATACCTATATACCTCCACCTACAGTCACATACCTCTTTACCTCCACCTCCAATCACAAACCTCTATACCTCCACCTACAGTCACATACCTCTTTACCTCCACCTACAGTCACATACCTCTTTACCCTCCACCTACAATCCCATACCGCTTTACCTCCACCTACAGTCACACACCTCTATACCTCCACCTACAGTCACATACCTTTTTCACTCCACCTACAGTCCCATACCTCTATACCTCCACCTACAGTGACACACCTCTATACCTCCACCTACAGTCACATACCTCTTTACCTCCACCTCCAATCACATACTTCTTTACCTCCACCTACAGTCAAATACCTCTATACCTCCACCTACAGTCACATACCTCTTTACCTCCACCTACAGTCACATACCTCTTTATTTCAACCTACAATCACACACCTCTTTACCTCCACATACAGTCCCATACCTCTTTACCTCCACCTACAGTGACATACCTCCACCTACAGTCACATACCTCTTTACCTCCACCTACAGTCCCATACCTCTTTACCTCCACCTACAGTCACATACCTCTTTACCTCCACCTCCAGTCACATACCTCTTTACCTCCACCTACAGTCACATACCTCTTTACCTAAACCTACAGTCACATACCTCTTTACCTCCACCTAGTCCCATACCTCTTTACCTCCACCTACAGTCACATACCTCTATACCTCCACTTACAGTCACATACCTCTTTACCTCCACCTACAGCCCCATACCTCCACCTACAGTCACATACCTCTATACCTCCACCTACAGTCACATACCTCTTTACCTCCACCTACAGTCACATACCTCTTTACCTCCACCTACAGTCACATACCTCTTTACCTCCACCTACAGTCACATACCTCTTTACCTCCACCTCCAGTCACATACCTCTTTACCTCCACCAACAGTCACATACCTCTCTACCTCCACATACAGTCACATACCTCTATAACTCCACCTACAGTCACATACCTCTTTACCTCCACCTACAGTCACATACCTCTTTACCTCTACCTACAGTCCCATACCTCCACCTACAGTCACATACCTCTATACCTCCACCTACAGTCCCATACCTCTATACCTCCACCTACAGTCACATACCTCTATACCTCCACCTACAGTCACATACCTCTTTACCTCCACCTACAGTCACATACCTCTTTATTTCAACCTACAGTCACACACCTCTTTACCTCCACCTACAGTCCCATACCTCTTTACCTCAACCTACAGTCCCATACCTCCACCTACAGTCACATACCTCTTTATTTCAACCTACAGTCACACACCTCTTTACCTCCACCTACAGTCCCATACCTCTTTACCTCCACCTACAGTGACACATCTCTATACCTCCAACTACAGTCACATACCTCTTTACCTCCACCTACAGTCACACACCTCTTTACCTCCACCTACAGTCACATAACTACACCTACAGTCCCATACCTCTTTACCTCCACCTACAGTCACATAACTACACCTACACTCCCATACCTCTTTACCTCCACCTACAGTCACATACCTCTTTACTGCCACCTCCAGTCACATACCTCTTTACCTCCACCTACAATCCCATACCTCTTTACCTCCACCTACAGTCACACACCTCTATACCTCCACCTACAGTGCCATACCTCTTTACCTCCACCTACAGTCACACACCTCTTTACCTCCACCTACAGTCACATAAATACACCTACAGTCCCATACCTCTTTACCCTCCACCTACAGTCACATACCTCTTTACTGCCACATCCAGTCACATACCTCTTTACCTCCACCTACAATCCCATACCTCTTTACCTCCACCTACAGTCACACACCTCTATACCTCCACCTACAGTCACATACCTTTTTCACTCCACCTACAGTCCCATACCTCTCTACCTCCACCTACAGTCCCATACCTCCACCTACAGTCACATACCTCTATACCTCCACCTAGTCACATACCTCTTTACCCTCCACCTACAGTGACACACCTCTATACCTCCACCTACAGTCACATACCTCTTTACCTCCACCTCCAATCACATACCTCTTTACCCCCACCTACAGTCACATACCTCTCTACCTCTACAGTCCCATACCTCTATAACTCCACCTACAGTCACATACCTCTTTACCTCCACCTACAGTCTCATACCTCCACCTACAGTCACATACCTCTGTACCTCCACCTACAGTCCCATACCTCTATACCTCCACCTACAGTCACATACCTCTATACCTCCACCTACAGTCACATACCTCTTTACCTCCACCTACAGTCACATACCTCTTTATTTCAACCTACAGTCACACACCTCTTTACCTCCACCTACAGTCCCATACCTCTTTACCTCAACCTACAGTCCCATACCTCCACCTACAGTCACATACCTCTTTATTTCAACCTACAGTCACACACCTCTTTACCTCCACCTACAGTCCCATACCTCTTTACCTCCACCTACAGTCACATAACTCTTTACCTCCACCTACAATAGCATACCTCTTTACCTCCACCTACAGTCACATACCTCTATACCTCCACCTACAGTCACATACCTCTTTACCTCCACCTACAGTCACATACCTCTATACCTCCAACTACAGTCACATACCTCTTTACCTCCACCTCCAGTCACATACCCCTTTACCTCCACCTACAATAGCATACCTCTTTACCTCCACCTACAGTCACATACCTCTATACCTCCATCTACAGTCACATACCTCTTTACCTCCACCTACAGTCACATACCTCTTTACCTCCACCTCCAGTCACATACCTCTTTACCTCCACCTACAATAGCATACCTCTTTACCTCCACCTACAGTCACATACCTCTATACCTCCATCTACAGTCACATACCTCTTTACCTCCACCTACAGTCACATACCTCTTTACCTCCACCTACAGTCCCATACCTCTTTACCTCCCCCTACAGTGACACACCTCTATACCTCCACCTACAGTCACATACCTCTTTACCTCCAACTCCAATCACATACCTCTTTACCCCCACCTACAGTCACATACCTCTTTACCTCCACCTACAGTCACATACCTCTATACCTCCACCTACAGTGACATACCTCCACCTACAGTCACATACCTCTTTACCTCCACCTACAGTCCCATACCTCTTTACCTCCACCTACAGTGACATACCTCCACCTACAGTCACATACCTCTTTACCTCCACCTACAAGCACATACCTCTTTACCCCTACCTACAGTCACATACCTCTATACCTCCACCTATAGTCACATACCTCTATACCTCCACCTAGTCCCATACCTCTTTACCTCCACCTACAGTCACATACCTCTATACCTCCACCTACAGTCACATACTTCTTTACCTCCACCTACAGCCCCATACCTCCACCTACAGTCCATACCTCCACCTACAGTCACATACCTCTTTACCTCCACCTACAGTCACATATCTCTATACCTCCACCTACAGTCACATACCTCTTTACCTCCACCTAGTCCCATACCTCTTTACCTCCACCTACAGTCACATACCTCTTTACCTCCACCTCCAGTCACATACCTCTTTACCTCCACCAACAGTCACATACCTCTCTACCTCCACCTACAGTCACATACCTCTATACCTCCAACTACATTCACATACCTCTCTACCTCCACCTACAGTCCCATACCTCTATAACTCCACCTACAGTCACATACCTCTTACCTCCACCTACAGTCCCATACCTCCACCTACCGTCACATACCTCTATACCTCCAACTACAGTCACATACTCTTTACCTCCACCTACAGTCACATACCTCTTTATTTCAACCAACAGTCACACACCCTCTTTACCTCCACCTACAGTCCCATACCTCTTTACCTCCACCTACAGTGACACACCTCTATACCTCCAACTACAGTCACATACCTCTTTACCTCCACCTACAATAGCATACCTCTTTACCTCCCACCTACAGTCACATACCTCTATACCTCCATCTACAGTCACATACCTCTTTACCTCCACCTACAGTCACATACCTCTTTACCTCCACCTACAGTCCCATACCTCTTTACCTCCACCTACAGTCACATACCTCTATACCTCCATCTACAGTCACATACCTCGTTACCTTCCACCTCCAGTCACACACCTCTTTACCTCCACCTACAGTCCCATACCTCTATACCTCCACCTACAGTCCCATACCTCTTTACCTCCACCTACAGTCACATACCTCTTTACCTCCACCTACAGTCCCATACCTCTTTACCTCCACCTACAGTCACATACCTCTTTACCTCCACTTACAGTCACACACCTCTTTACCTCCACCTACAGTCACATAACTACACCTACAGTCCCATACCTCTTTACCTCCACCTCCAGTCACATACCTCTTTACCTCCACCTCCAATCACATACTTCTTTACATCCACCTACAGTCAAATACCTCTATACCTCCACCTACAGTCACATACCTCTTTACCTCCACCTACAGTCACATACCTCTTTATTTCAACCTACAATCACACAACCTCTTTACCTCCCAATACAGTCCCATACCTCTTTACCTCCACCTACAGTGACATACCTCCACCTACAGTCACATACCTCTTTACCTCCACCTACAGTCCCATACCTCTTTACCTCCACCTACAGTCACATACCTCTTTGCCTCCACCTCCAGTCACATACCTCTTTACCTCCACCTACAGTCACATACCTCTTACCTAAACCTACAGTCACATACCTCTTTACCTCCACCTAGTCCATACCTCTTTACCTCACCTACAGTCACATACCTCTATACCTCCACTTACAGTCACATACCTCTTTACCTCCACCTACAGCCCCATACCTCCACCTACAGTCCCATACCTCCACCTACAGTCACATACCTCTATACCTCCACCTACAGTCACATACCTCTTTACCTCCACCTACAGTCACATACCTCTTTACCTCCACCTACAGTCACATACCTCTTTACCCTCCACCTACAGTCACATACCTCTTTACCTCCACCTCCAGTCACATACCTCTTTACCTCCACCAACAGTCACATACCTCTCTACCTCCACATACAGTCACATACCTCTATAACTCCACCTACAGTCACATACCTCTTTACCTCCACCTACAGTCACATACCTCTTTACCTCTACCTACAGTCCCATACCTCCACCTACAGTCACATACCTCTATACCTCCACCTACAGTCCCATACCTCTATACCTCCACCTACAGTCACATACCTCTATACCTCCACCTACAGTCACATACCTCTTTACCTCCACCTACAGTCACATACCTCTTTATTTCAACCTACAGTCACACACCTCTTTACCTCCACCTACAGTCCCATACCTCTTTACCCTCAACCTACAGTCCCATACCTCCACCTACAGTCACATACCTCTTTATTTCAACCTACAGTCACACACCTCTTTACCTCCACCTACAGTCCCATACCTCTTTACCTCCACCTACAGTGACACATCTCTTAACCTCCAACTACAGTCACATACCTCTTTACCTCCACCTACAGTCACACACCTCTTTACCTCCACCTACAGTCACATAACTACACCTACAGTCCCATACCTCTTTACCTCCACCTACAGTCACATAACTACACCTACAGTCCCATACCTCTTTAACTCCACCTACAGTCACAGTACCTCTTTACTGCCCACCTCCAGTCACATACCTCTTACCTCCACCTACAATCCCATACCTATTACCCTCCACCTACAGTCACAACACCTCTATACCTCCACTACAGTGCCATACCTCTTTACCTCCACCTACAGTCACACACCTCTTTCCCTCCACTACAGTCACATAAATACACTACAGTCCCATACCTCTTACCTCCACCTACAGGTGCACATGACCTCTTTACTGCCGACATCCAGTCACATCCCTCTTACCTCCACCTACAATCCCATACCTCTTTACCTCCACCTACAGTCACACACCCTCTTATACCTCCACCTACAGTCACATACCTTTTTCAACTCCACCTACAGTCCCATACCTCTCTACCTCAACCTACAGTCCCATACCTCCACCTACAGTCACATACCTCTATACTCCACCTAGTCACATACCTCTTTACCTCCACCTACAGGACACACCTCTATACCTCCACCTACAGTCACATACTCTTTACCTCCACCTCCAATCACATACCTCTTTACCCCCACCTACAGTCACATACCTCTCTACCTCCACCTACAGTCACATACCTCTATACCTCCACCTAATGGGACTCACCCCAAATGACTGTGTGAAGGAAATAAATAATGGGTTAACGGTCATATATTCTGCCTCTGTCATCCTTACCCGCACTACAGTCCCCATACTCCACCTCCACCTACAGTCCCATACCCTCTATACCTCCACCTACAGTCCCATACCTCTATACCTCCAACTACAGTCCCAGACCGTCTATACCTTCCACCCTACAGTCACGTACCTCTTTTACTCCACCTACAGTCCCATACCTCTTTACCTCCACCTACAGTCCCATACCTCCATCTACAGTCACATACCTCCATACCTCCACCCTAGTCACATACCTATATACTCCACCTACAGTCACATACCTCTTTACCTCCACCTCCAATCACAAACCTCTATACCTCCACCATACGTCACATACCTCTTACCTCCACCTACAGTCACATACCCTCTTTACCTCCACCTACAATCCCATACCGCTTTACCTCCACCTACAGTCACAAACCTCTATACTCCACCTACAGTCACATACCTTTTATCCACCTACAGTCCCATACCTCTATACCTCCACCTACAGTGACACACCTCTATACCTCCACCTACAGTCACATACCTCTTTACCTCCACCTACAATCACATACCTCTTTACCTCCACCTACAGTCAAATACCTCTATACCTCCACCTACAGTCACATACCTCTTTACCTCCACCTACAGTCACATACCTCTTTATTTTCAACCTACAATCACACCACCTCTTTACCTCCACATACAGTCCCATACCTCTTTACCTCCACCTACAGTGACATACCTCCACCTACAGTCACATACCTCTTTACCTCCACCTACAGTCCCATACCTCTTTACCTCCACCTACAGTCACATACCTCTTTACCTCACACTCCAGTCACATACCTCTTTACCTCCAACTACAGTCACATACCTCTTACCTAAACCTACAGTCACATACTCTCTTTACCTCCACCACTAGTCCCATACCTCTTACCTCCACCTACAGTCACATACCTCTATACCTCCACTTACAGTCACATACCTCTTTACCTCCACTACAGCCCCATACCTCCACCTACAGTCCCATACCTCCACCTACAGTCACATACCTCTATACCTCCACCTACAGTCACATACCTCTTTACCTCCACCTACAGTCACATACCTCTTTACCTCCACCTACAGTCACATACCTCTTTACCTCCACCTACAGTCACATACCTCTTTACCTCCACCTACAGTCACTACCTCTTTACCTCCACCTACAGTCACATACCTCACTCCACCTACAGTCACATACCTCTATAACTCCACCTACAGTCACATACCTCTTTACCTCCACCTACAGTCACATACCTCTTTACCTCTACCTACAGTCCCTACCTCCACCTACAGTCACATACCTCTATACCTCCACCTACAGTCCCATACTCTTATACCTCCCACCTACAGTCACATACCTCTATACCTCCACCTACAGTCACATACCTCTTTACCTCCACCTACAGTCACATACCTTCTATTTCAAACTACAGTCACACACCTCTTTACCTCCACCTACAGTCCCATACCTCTTTCTCAACCTACAGTCACATACCTCCACCTACAGTCACATACCTCTTTATTTCAACCTACAGTCACACATCTTTACCTCCACCTACAGTCCCATACCTCTTACCTCCACCTACAGTGACACATCTCTATACCTCCAACTACAGTCACATACATCTTTACCTCCACCTACAGTCACACAACCTCTTTACCTCCACCTACAGTCACATAACTACACCTACAGTCCCATACCTCTTTACCTCCACCTACAGTCACATAACTACACCTACACTCCCATACCTCTTTACCTCCACCTACAGTCACATACCTATTACTGCCACCTCAGTCACATACCTCTTTACCTCCACCTACAATCCATACCTCTTACCTCCACCTACAGTCACACACCTCTATACCTCCACTACAGTGCCATACCTCTTTACCTCCATACAGTCACACAACTCTTTACCTCCACATACAGTCACATAAAACACCTACAGTCCCATACCTCTACCTCCACCTACAGTCACATACTCTTTAATGCCACATCCAGTCACATACCTCTTCTTTACCTCTCCACTACAATCCCATACCTCTTACTCCACCTACAGTCACACACCTCTATACCTCCACCTACAGTCACATACCTTTTTCACTCCACCACAGTCCACATAAACCTCTCTACCTCACCTACTATAGTCCCAATACCTCCACCTACAGTCACAATACCTCTATACCTCCACCTAGTCACATACCTCTTTACCTCCACCTACAGTGACAACACCTCTATACCTCCACCTACAGTCACATACCTCTTTACTCCACCTCCAATCACTACCTCTTTACCCCCACCTACANCTCCAGTCACATAACTCTATACATCCACCTACAATAGCATACCTATTTACCTCCACTACAGTACATACCTCTTTACCTCCATCTACAGTCACATACCTTTACCTCCACTACAGTCAATACTCTTTACCTCCACCTCAGTCACATACCTCTTTACCTCCACCTACAATAGCATACCTCTTTACCTCCACCTACAGTCACATACCTCTATACCTCCATCTACAGTCACATACCTCTTTACCTCCACCTACAGTCACATACCTCTTTACCTCCACCTACAGTCCCATACCTCTTTACCTCCACCTACAGTGACACACCTTATACCCCAACTACAGTCACATACCTCTTTACCTCCACCTCCAGTCACATACCTCTTTACCTCCACCTACAATAGCATACCTCTTTACCTCCACCTACAGTCCCAGACCTCTTTACCTCCACCTACAGTCAAATACCTCCACTTAGAGTCACATACCTCCACCTACAGTCACATACCTCATTACCTCCATCTACAGTCACATACCTCTTTACCTCCACCTACAGTCACATACCTCTATACCTCCACCTACAGTCACATACCTCTTTACCTCCACCTACAGTCCCAGACCTCTTTACCTCCACCTACAGTCAAATACCTCCACTTAGAGTCACATACCTCCACCTACAGTCACATACCTCATTACCTCCATCTACAGTCACATACCTCTTTACCTCCACCTACAGTCACATACCTCTATACCTCCACCTACAGTCACATACCTCTTTACCTCCACCTACAGTCACATACCTCTTTACCTCCACCTACAGTCCCATACCTCTTTACCTCCACCTACAGTGACACACTTCTATACCTCCACCTACAGTCACATACCTCTTTACCTCCACCTCCAGTCACATACCTCTTTACCTCCACCTACAATAGCATACCTCTTTACCTCCACCTACAGTCACATACCTCTATACCCTTCACCTACAGTCCCATACATCTATACCTCCACCTACAGTCACATACCTCTTTACCTCCATCTACAGTCACATACCTCTATACCTCCACCTACAGTCATATTCCTCTATACCTCCACCTACAGTCCCATACCTCTTTACCTCCACCTACAGTCACATACCTCTTTACCTCCACCTGCAGTCACATACCTCTTTACCTCCACCTAGTCCCATACCTCTTTACCTCCACCTACAGTCACATACCTCTATACCTCCACTTACAGTCACATACCTCTATACCTCCACTTACAGTCACATACCTCTTTACCTCCACCTACAGCCCCATACCTCCACCTACAGTCCCATACCTCCACCTACAGTCACATACCTCTATACCTCCACCTACAGTCACATACCTCTTTACCTCCACCTACAGCCCCATACCTCCACCTACAGTTCCATACCTCCACCTACAGTCACATACCTCTATACCTCCAACTACAGTCACATACCTCTCTAGCTCCACCTACAGTCCCATACCTCTATAACTCCACCTACAGTCACATACCTCTTTACCTCCACCTACAGTCACATACCTCTTTACCTCCACCTACAGTCCCATACCTCCACCTACAGTCACATACCTCTATACCTCCACCTACAGTCCCATACCTCTATACCTCCACCTACAGTCACATACCTCTATACCTCCACCTACAGTCCCATACCTCTTTACCTCCACCTACAGTCACATACCTCTTTACCTCCACCTACAGTCACACACCTCTTTACCTCCACCTACAGTCACATAACTACACCTACAGTCCCATACCTCTTTACCTCCACCTCCAGTCACATACCTCTTTACCTCCACCTACAATCCCATACCTCTTTACCTCCACCTACAGTCACACATCTCTATACCTCCACCTACAGTCACATACCTCTATACCTCCACCTACAGTCCCATACTTCCACCTACAGTCACATACCTCTATACCTCCACCTAGTCACATACCTCTATACCTTCACCTACAGTCACATACCTCTTTACCTCCACCTACAGTGACACACCTCTATACCTCCCCCTACAGTCACATACCTCTTTACCTCCACCTCCCAGTCACATACCTCTTTACCTCCACCTACAATAGCATACCTCTTTACCTCCACCTAGAGTCACATACCTCTATACCTCCATCTATAGTCACATACCTCTTTACCTCCACCTACAGTCCCATACCTCTATACCTCCACCTACAGTCACATACCTCTTTACCTCCACCTACAGTCACATACCTCTTTACTGCCACCTACAGTCCCATACCTCTTTACCTCCACCTACAGTGACACACCTCTATACCTCCACCTACAGTCACATACCTCTTTACCTCCACCTACAATCCCAGACCTCTTTACCTTCACCTACAGTCACATACCTCTTTACCTCCACCTACAGTCCAATACCTCTTTACCTCCACCTACAGTGACACACCTCTATACCTCCACCTACAGTCACATACCTCTTTACCTCCACCTCCAATCACATACCTCTTTACCTCCACCTACAGTCACATACCTCTATACCTCCACCTACAGTCACATACCTCTTTACCTCCACCTACAGTCACATACCTCTTTACCTCCACCTACAGTCCCATACCTCTTTACCTCCACCTACAGTGACACACTTCTATACCTCCACCTACAGTCACATACCTCTTTACCTCCACCTCCAGTCACATACCTCTTTACCTCCACCTACAATAGCATACCTCTTTACCTCCACCTACAGTCACATACCTCTATACCTTCACCTACAGTCCCATACATCTATACCTCCACCTACAGTCACATACCTCTTTACCTCCATCTACAGTCACATACCTCTATACCTCCACCTACAGTCATATTCCTCTATACCTCCACCTACAGTCCCATACCTCTTTACCTCCACCTACAGTCACATACCTCTTTACCTCCACCTGCAGTCACATACCTCTTTACCTCCACCTAGTCCCATACCTCTTTACCTCCACCTACAGTCACATACCTCTATACCTCCACTTACAGTCACATACCTCTATACCTCCACTTACAGTCACATACCTCTTTACCTCCACCTACAGCCCCATACCTCCACCTACAGTCCCATACCTCCACCTACAGTCACATACCTCTATACCTCCACCTACAGTCACATACCTCTTTACCTCCACCTACAGCCCCATACCTCCACCTACAGTTCCATACCTCCACCTACAGTCACATACCTCTATACCTCCAACTACAGTCACATACCTCTCTAGCTCCACCTACAGTCCCATACCTCTATAACTCCACCTACAGTCACATACCTCTTTACCTCCACCTACAGTCACATACCTCTTTACCTCCACCTACAGTCCCATACCTCCACCTACAGTCACATACCTCTATACCTCCACCTACAGTCCCATACCTCTATACCTCCACCTACAGTCACATACCTCTATACCTCCACCTACAGTCCCATACCTCTTTACCTCCACCTACAGTCACATACCTCTTTACCTCCACCTACAGTCACACACCTCTTTACCTCCACCTACAGTCACATAACTACACCTACAGTCCCATACCTCTTTACCTCCACCTCCAGTCACATACCTCTTTACCTCCACCTACAATCCCATACCTCTTTACCTCCACCTACAGTCACACATCTCTATACCTCCACCTACAGTCACATACCTCTATACCTCCACCTACAGTCCCATACTTCCACCTACAGTCACATACCTCTATACCTCCACCTAGTCACATACCTCTATACCTTCACCTACAGTCACATACCTCTTTACCTCCACCTACAGTGACACACCTCTATACCTCCCCCTACAGTCACATACCTCTTTACCTCCACCTCCAGTCACATACCTCTTTACCTCCACCTACAATAGCATACCTCTTTACCTCCACCTAGAGTCACATACCTCTATACCTCCATCTATAGTCACATACCTCTTTACCTCCACCTACAGTCCCATACCTCTATACCTCCACCTACAGTCACATACCTCTTTACCTCCACCTACAGTCACATACCTCTTTACTGCCACCTACAGTCCCATACCTCTTTACCTCCACCTACAGTGACACACCTCTATACCTCCACCTACAGTCACATACCTCTTTACCTCCACCTACAATCCCAGACCTCTTTACCTTCACCTACAGTCACATACCTCTTTACCTCCACCTACAGTCCAATACCTCTTTACCTCCACCTACAGTGACACACCTCTATACCTCCACCTACAGTCACATACCTCTTTACCTCCACCTCCAATCACATACCTCTTTACCTCCACCTACAGTCACATACCTCTTTACCTCCACCTACAGTCACACACCTCTTTACCTCCACCTACAGTCACATAACTACACCTACAGTCCCATACCTCTTTACCTCCACCTCCAGTCACATACCTCTTTACCTCCACCTACAATCCCATACCTCTTTACCTCCACCTACAGTCACACATCTCTATACCTCCACCTACAGTCACATACCTCTATACCTCCACCTACAGTCCCATACTTCCACCTACAGTCACATACCTCTATACCTCCACCTAGTCACATACCTCTATACCTTCACCTACAGTCACATACCTCTTTACCTCCACCTACAGTGACACACCTCTATACCTCCACCTACAGTCACATACCTCTTTACCTCCACCTCCAGTCACATACCTCTTTACCTCCACCTACAATGGCATACCTCTTTACCTCCACCTACAGTCACATACCTCTATACCTCCATCTATATTCACATACCTCTTTACCTCCACCTACAGTCCCATACCTCTATACCTCCACCTACAGTCACATACCTCTTTACCTCCACCTACAGTCACATACCTCTTTACTGCCACCTACAGTCCCATACCTCTTTACCTCCACCTACAGTGACACACCTCTATACCTCCACCTACAGTCACATACCTCTTTACCTCCACCTACAATCCCAGACCTCTTTACCTTCACCTACAGTCACATACCTCTTTACCTCCACCTACAGTCCCATACCTCTTTACCTCCACCTACAGTGACACACCTCTATACCTCCACCTACAGTCACATACCTCTTTACCTCCACCTCCAATCACATACCTCTTTACCTCCACCTACAGTCACATACCTCCACCTACAGTCACATACCTCTTTACCTCCACCTGCAGTCACATACCTCTTTACCTCCACCTACAGTCCCAGACCTCTTTACCTCCACCTACAGTCAAATACCTCCACTTAGAGTCACATACCTCCACCTACAGTCACATACCTCATTACCTCCATCTACAGTCACATACCTCTTTACCTCCACCTACAGTCACATACCTCTATACCTCCACCTACAGTCACATACCTCTTTACCTCCACCTACAGTCACATACCTCTTTACCTCCACCTACAGTCCCATACCTCTTTACCTCCACCTACAGTGACACACTTCTATACCTCCACCTACAGTCACATACCTCTTTACCTCCACCTCCAGTCACATACCTCTTTACCTCCACCTACAATAGCATACCTCTTTACCTCCACCTACAGTCACATACCTCTATACCTTCACCTACAGTCCCATACATCTATACCTCCACCTACAGTCACATACCTCTTTACCTCCATCTACAGTCACATACCTCTATACCTCCACCTACAGTCATATTCCTCTATACCTCCACCTACAGTCCCATACCTCTTTACCTCCACCTACAGTCACATACCTCTTTACCTCCACCTGCAGTCACATACCTCTTTACCTCCACCTAGTCCCATACCTCTTTACCTCCACCTACAGTCACATACCTCTATACCTCCACTTACAGTCACATACCTCTATACCTCCACTTACAGTCACATACCTCTTTACCTCCACCTACAGCCCCATACCTCCACCTACAGTCCCATACCTCCACCTACAGTCACATACCTCTATACCTCCACCTACAGTCACATACCTCTTTACCTCCACCTACAGCCCCATACCTCCACCTACAGTTCCATACCTCCACCTACAGTCACATACCTCTATACCTCCAACTACAGTCACATACCTCTCTAGCTCCACCTACAGTCCCATACCTCTATAACTCCACCTACAGTCACATACCTCTTTACCTCCACCTACAGTCACATACCTCTTTACCTCCACCTACAGTCCCATACCTCCACCTACAGTCACATACCTCTATACCTCCACCTACAGTCCCATACCTCTATACCTCCACCTACAGTCACATACCTCTATACCTCCACCTACAGTCCCATACCTCTTTACCTCCACCTACAGTCACATACCTCTTTACCTCCACCTACAGTCACACACCTCTTTACCTCCACCTACAGTCACATAACTACACCTACAGTCCCATACCTCTTTACCTCCACCTCCAGTCACATACCTCTTTACCTCCACCTACAATCCCATACCTCTTTACCTCCACCTACAGTCACACATCTCTATACCTCCACCTACAGTCACATACCTCTATACCTCCACCTACAGTCCCATACTTCCCCCTACAGTCACATACCTCTATACCTCCACCTAGTCACATACCTCTATACCTTCACCTACAGTCACATACCTCTTTACCTCCACCTACAGTGACACACCTCTATACCTCCCCCTACAGTCACATACCTCTTTACCTCCACCTCCAGTCACATACCTCTTTACCTCCACCTACAATAGCATACCTCTTTACCTCCACCTAGAGTCACATACCTCTATACCTCCATCTATAGTCACATACCTCTTTACCTCCACCTACAGTCCCATACCTCTATACCTCCACCTACAGTCACATACCTCTTTACCTCCACCTACAGTCACATACCTCTTTACTGCCACCTACAGTCCCATACCTCTTTACCTCCACCTACAGTGACACACCTCTATACCTCCACCTACAGTCACATACCTCTTTACCTCCACCTACAATCCCAGACCTCTTTACCTTCACCTACAGTCACATACCTCTTTACCTCCACCTACAGTCCAATACCTCTTTACCTCCACCTACAGTGACACACCTCTATACCTCCACCTACAGTCACATACCTCTTTACCTCCACCTCCAATCACATACCTCTTTACCTCCACCTACAGTCACATACCTCTATACCTCCACCTACAGTCACATACCTCTTTACCTCCACCTACAGTCACATACCTCTTTACCTCCACCTACAGTCCCATACCTCTTTACCTCCACCTACAGTGACACACTTCTATACCTCCACCTACAGTCACATACCTCTTTACCTCCACCTCCAGTCACATACCTCTTTACCTCCACCTACAATAGCATACCTCTTTACCTCCACCTACAGTCACATACCTCTATACCTTCACCTACAGTCCCATACATCTATACCTCCACCTACAGTCACATACCTCTTTACCTCCATCTACAGTCACATACCTCTATACCTCCACCTACAGTCATATTCCTCTATACCTCCACCTACAGTCCCATACCTCTTTACCTCCACCTACAGTCACATACCTCTTTACCTCCACCTGCAGTCACATACCTCTTTACCTCCACCTAGTCCCATACCTCTTTACCTCCACCTACAGTCACATACCTCTATACCTCCACTTACAGTCACATACCTCTATACCTCCACTTACAGTCACATACCTCTTTACCTCCACCTACAGCCCCATACCTCCACCTACAGTCCCATACCTCCACCTACAGTCACATACCTCTATACCTCCACCTACAGTCACATACCTCTTTACCTCCACCTACAGCCCCATACCTCCACCTACAGTTCCATACCTCCACCTACAGTCACATACCTCTATACCTCCAACTACAGTCACATACCTCTCTAGCTCCACCTACAGTCCCATACCTCTATAACTCCACCTACAGTCACATACCTCTTTACCTCCACCTACAGTCACATACCTCTTTACCTCCACCTACAGTCCCATACCTCCACCTACAGTCACATACCTCTATACCTCCACCTACAGTCCCATACCTCTATACCTCCACCTACAGTCACATACCTCTATACCTCCACCTACAGTCCCATACCTCTTTACCTCCACCTACAGTCACATACCTCTTTACCTCCACCTACAGTCACACACCTCTTTACCTCCACCTACAGTCACATAACTACACCTACAGTCCCATACCTCTTTACC
This sequence comes from Oncorhynchus kisutch, assembly GCF_002021735.2. Classification (NCBI taxonomy): domain Eukaryota; kingdom Metazoa; phylum Chordata; class Actinopteri; order Salmoniformes; family Salmonidae; genus Oncorhynchus; species Oncorhynchus kisutch. Next base: position 2,644,904 of record NC_034189.2, on the reverse strand, counting down.
TCCACCTCCAGTCACATACCTCTTTACCTCCACCTACAATCCCATACCTCTTTACCTCCACCTACAGTCACACATCTCTATACCTCCACCTACAGTCACATACCTCTATACCTCCACCTACAGTCCCATACTTCCACCTACAGTCACATACCTCTATACCTCCACCTAGTCACATACCTCTATACCTTCACCTACAGTCACATACCTCTTTACCTCCACCTACAGTGACACACCTCTATACCTCCCCCTACAGTCACATACCTCTTTACCTCCACCTCCAGTCACATACCTCTTTACCTCCACCTACAATAGCATACCTCTTTACCTCCACCTAGAGTCACATACCTCTATACCTCCATCTATAGTCACATACCTCTTTACCTCCACCTACAGTCCCATACCTCTATACCTCCACCTACAGTCACATACCTCTTTACCTCCACCTACAGTCACATACCTCTTTACTGCCACCTACAGTCCCATACCTCTTTACCTCCACCTACAGTGACACACCTCTATACCTCCACCTACAGTCACATACCTCTTTACCTCCACCTACAATCCCAGACCTCTTTACCTTCACCTACAGTCACATACCTCTTTACCTCCACCTACAGTCCAATACCTCTTTACCTCCACCTACAGTGACACACCTCTATACCTCCACCTACAGTCACATACCTCTTTACCTCCACCTCCAATCACATACCTCTTTACCTCCACCTACAGTCACATACCTCTTTACCTCCACCTACAGTCACACACCTCTTTACCTCCACCTACAGTCACATAACTACACCTACAGTCCCATACCTCTTTACCTCCACCTCCAGTCACATACCTCTTTACCTCCACCTACAATCCCATACCTCTTTACCTCCACCTACAGTCACACATCTCTATACCTCCACCTACAGTCACATACCTCTATACCTCCACCTACAGTCCCATACTTCCACCTACAGTCACATACCTCTATACCTCCACCTAGTCACATACCTCTATACCTTCACCTACAGTCACATACCTCTTTACCTCCACCTACAGTGACACACCTCTATACCTCCACCTACAGTCACATACCTCTTTACCTCCACCTCCAGTCACATACCTCTTTACCTCCACCTACAATGGCATACCTCTTTACCTCCACCTACAGTCACATACCTCTATACCTCCATCTATAGTCACATACCTCTTTACCTCCACCTACAGTCCCATACCTCTATACCTCCACCTACAGTCACATACCTCTTTACCTCCACCTACAGTCACATACCTCTTTACTGCCACCTACAGTCCCATACCTCTTTACCTCCACCTACAGTGACACACCTCTATACCTCCACCTACAGTCACATACCTCTTTACCTCCACCTACAATCCCAGACCTCTTTACCTTCACCTACAGTCACATACCTCTTTACCTCCACCTACAGTCCCATACCTCTTTACCTCCACCTACAGTGACACACCTCTATACCTCCACCTACAGTCACATACCTCTTTACCTCCACCTCCAATCACATACCTCTTTACCTCCACCTACAGTCACATACCTCCACCTACAGTCACATACCTCTTTACCTCCACCTGCAGTCACATACCTCTTTACCTCCACCTACAGTCCCAGACCTCTTTACCTCCACCTACAGTCAAATACCTCCACTTAGAGTCACATACCTCCACCTACAGTCACATACCTCATTACCTCCATCTACAGTCACATACCTCTTTACCTCCACCTACAGTCACATACCTCTATACCTCCACCTACAGTCACATACCTCTTTACCTCCACCTACAGTCACATACCTCTTTACCTCCACCTACAGTCCCATACCTCTTTACCTCCACCTACAGTGACACACCTCTATACCTCCACCTACAGTCACATACCTCTTTACCTCCACCTCCAGTCACATACCTCTTTACCTCCACCTACAATAGCATACCTCTTTACCTCCACCTACAGTCACATACCTCTATACCTTCACCTACAGTCCCATACATCTATACCTCCACCTACAGTCACATACCTCTTTACCTCCATCTACAGTCACATACCTCTATACCTCCACCTCCAGTCACATTCCTCTATACCTCCACCTACAGTCCCATACCTCTTTACCTCCATCTACAGTCACATACCTCTTTACCTCCACCTGCAGTCACATACCTCTTTACCTCCACCTAGTCCCATACCTCTTTACCTCCACCTACAGTCACATACCTCTATACCTCCACTTACAGTCACATACCTCTATACCTCCACTTACAGTCACATACCTCTTTACCTCCACCTACAGCCCCATACCTCCACCTACAGTCCCATACCTCCACCTACAGTCACATACCTCTATACCTCCACCTACAGTCACATACCTCTTTACCTCCACCTACAGTCACATACCTCTTTACCTCCACCTTCAGTCACATACCTCTTTACCTCCACCTACAGTCACATACCTCTTTACCTCCACCTTCAGTCACATACCTCTTTACCTCCACCTACAGTCACATACCTCTATACCTCCACCTACAGTCACATACCTCTTTACCTCCACCTCCAGTCACATACCTCGTTACCTCCACCAACAGTCACATACCTCTCTACCTCCACCAACAGTCACATACCTCTATACCTCCAACTACAGCCACATACCTCTTTACCTCCACCTACAGTCCCATACCTCCACCTACAGTCACATACCTCTATACCTCCACCTACAGTCCCATACCTCTATACCTCCACCTACAGTCACATACCTCTATACCTCCACCTACAGTCACATACCTCTTTACCTCCACCTACAGTCACATACCTCTTTATTTCAACCTACAGTCACACACCTCTTTACCTCCACCTACAGTCCCATACCTCTTTACCTCAACCTACAGTCCCATACCTCCACCTACAGTCACATACCTCTTTATTTCAACCTACAACCCATACCTCTTTACCTCCACCTACAGTGACACACCTCTATACCTCCAACTACAGTCACATACCTCTTTACCTCCACCTCCAGTCACATAACTCTTTACCTCCACCTACAATAGAATACCTCTTTACCTCCACCTACAGTCACATACCTCTATTCCTCCATCTACAGTCACATACCTCTTTACCTCCACCTACAGTCACATACCTCTTTACCTCCACCTCCAGGCACATACCTCTTTACCTCCACCTACAATAGCATACCTCTTTACCTCCACCTACAGTCACATACCTCTATACCTCCATCTACAGTCACATACCTCTTTACCTCCACCTACAGTCACATACCTCTTTACCTCCACCTACAGTCCCATACCTCTTTACCTCCACCTACAGTGACACACCTCTATACCTCCAACTACAGTCACATACCTCTTTACCTCCACCTCCAGTCACATACCTCTTTACCTCCACCTACAATAGCATACCTCTTTACCTCCACCTACAGTCACATACCTCTATACCTCCATCTACAGTCACATAGCTCTTTACCTCCACCTCCAGTCACACACCTCTTTACCTCCACCTACAGTCCCATACCTCTTTACCTCCACCTACAGTCACATACCTCTTTACCTCCACCTACAGTCCCATACCTCTTTACCTCCACCTACAGTCACATACCTCTTTACCTCCACCTACAGTCACACACCTCTTTACCTCCACCTACAGTCACATAACTACACCTACAGTCCCATACATCTATACCTCCACCTACAGTCACATACCTCTTTACCTCCATCTACAGTCACATACCTCTATACCTCCACCTACAGTCACATTCCTCTATACCTACACCTACAGTCCCATACCTCTTTACCTCCATCTACAGTCACATACCTCTTTACCTCCACCTGCAGTCACATACCTCTTTACCTCCACCTAGTCCCATACCTCTTTACCTCCACCTACAGTCACATACCTCTATACCTCCACTTACAGTCACATACCTCTATACCTCCACTTACAGTCACATACCTCTTTACCTCCACCTACAGCCCCATACCTCCACCTACAGTCCCATACCTCCACCTACAGTCACATACCTCTATACCTCCACCTACAGTCACATACCTCTTTACCTCCACCTACAGTCACATACCTCTTTACCTCCACCTTCAGTCACATACCTCTTTACCTCCACCTACAGTCACATACCTCTATACCTCCACCTACAGTCACATACCTCTTTACCTCCACCTCCAGTCACATACCTCGTTACCTCCACCAACAGTCACATACCTCTCTACCTCCACCTACAGTCACATACCTCTATACCTCCAACTACAGTCACATACCTCTCTACCTCCACCTACAGTCCCATACCTCTATAACTCCACCTACAGTCACATACATCTTTACCTCCACCTACAGCCACATACCTCTTTACCTCCACCTACAGTCCCATACCTCCACCTACAGTCACATACCTCTATACCTCCACCTACAGTCCCATACCTCTATACCTCCACCTACAGTCACATACCTCTATACCTCCACCTACAGTCACATACCTCTTTACCTCCACCTACAGTCACATACCTCTTTATTTCAACCTACAGTCACACACCTCTTTACCTCCACCTACAGTCCCATACCTCTTTACCTCAACCTACAGTCCCATACCTCCACCTACAGTCACATACCTCTTTATTTCAACCTACAACCCATACCTCTTTACCTCCACCTACAGTGACACACCTCTATACCTCCAACTACAGTCACATACCTCTTTACCTCCACCTCCAGTCACATAACTCTTTACCTCCACCTACAATAGAATACCTCTTTACCTCCACCTACAGTCACATACCTCTATTCCTCCATCTACAGTCACATACCTCTTTACCTCCACCTACAGTCACATACCTCTTTACCTCCACCTCCAGGCACATACCTCTTTACCTCCACCTACAATAGCATACCTCTTTACCTCCACCTACAGTCACATACCTCTATACCTCCATCTACAGTCACATACCTCTTTACCTCCACCTACAGTCACATACCTCTTTACCTCCACCTACAGTCCCATACCTCTTTACCTCCACCTACAGTGACACACCTCTATACCTCCAACTACAGTCACATACCTCTTTACCTCCACCTCCAGTCACATACCTCTTTACCTCCACCTACAATAGCATACCTCTTTACCTCCACCTACAGTCACATACCTCTATACCTCCATCTACAGTCACATACCTCTTTACCTCCACCTCCAGTCACACACCTCTTTACCTCCACCTACAGTCCCATACCTCTATACCTCCACCTACAGTCCCATACCTCTTTACCTCCACCTACAGTCACATACCTCTTTACCTCCACCTACAGTCCCATACCTCTTTACCTCCACCTACAGTCACATACCTCTTTACCTCCACCTACAGTCACACACCTCTTTACCTCCACCTACAGTCACATAACTACACCTACAGTCCCATACCTCTTTACCTCCACCTCCAGTCACATACCTCTTTACCTCCACCTACAATCCCATACCTCTTTACCTCCACCTACAGTCACACATCTCTATACCTCCACCTACAGTCACATACCTCTATACCTCCACCTACAGTCCCATACTTCCACCTACAGTCACATACCTCTATACCTCCACCTAGTCACATACCTCTATACCTTCACCTACAGTCACATACCTCTTTACCTCCACCTACAGTGACACACCTCTATACCTCCACCTACAGTCACATACCTCTTTACCTCCACCTCCAGTCACATACCTCTTTACCTCCACCTACAATAGCATACCTCTTTACCTCCACCTACAGTCACATACCTCTATACCTCCATCTATAGTCACATACCTCTTTACCTCCACCTACAGTCCCATACCTCTATACCTCCACCTACAGTCACATACCTCTTTACCTCCACCTACAGTCACATACCTCTTTACTGCCACCTACAGTCCCATACCTCTTTACCTCCACCTACAGTGACACACCTCTATACCTCCACCTACAGTCACATACCTCTTTACCTCCACCTACAATCCCAGACCTCTTTACCTTCACCTACAGTCACATACCTCTTTACCTCCACCTACAGTCCCATACCTCTTTACCTCCACCTACAGTGACACACCTCTATACCTCCACCTACAGTCACATACCTCTTTACCTCCACCTCCAATCACATACCTCTTTACCTCCACCTACAGTCACATACCTCCACCTACAGTCACATACCTCTTTACCTCCACCTGCAGTCACATACCTCTTTACCTCCACCTAGTCCCATACCTCTTTACCTCCACCTACAGTCACATACCTCTATACCTCCACTTACAGTCACATACCTCTATACCTCCACTTACAGTCACATACCTCTTTACCTCCACCTACAGCCCCATACCTCCACCTACAGTCCCATACCTCCACCTACAGTCACATACCTCTATACCTCCACCTACAGTCACATACCTCTTTACCTCCACCTACAGTCACATACCTCTTTACCTCCACCTTCAGTCACATACCTCTTTACCTCCACCTACAGTCACATACCTCTATACCTCCACCTACAGTCACATACCTCTTTACCTCCACCTCCAGTCACATACCTCGTTACCTCCACCAACAGTCACATACCTCTCTACCTCCACCTACAGTCACATACCTCTATACCTCCAACTACAGTCACATACCTCTCTACCTCCACCTACAGTCCCATACCTCTATAACTCCACCTACAGTCACATCCATCTTTACCTCCACCTACAGCCACATACCTCTTTACCTCCACCTACAGTCCCATACCTCCACCTACAGTCACATACCTCTATACCTCCACCTACAGTCCCATACCTCTATACCTCCACCTACAGTCACATACCTCTATACCTCCACCTACAGTCACATACCTCTTTACCTCCACCTACAGTCACATACCTCTTTATTTCAACCTACAGTCACACACCTCTTTACCTCCACCTACAGTCCCATACCTCTTTACCTCAACCTACAGTCCCATACCTCCACCTACAGTCACATACCTCTTTATTTCAACCTACAACCCATACCTCTTTACCTCCACCTACAGTGACACACCTCTATACCTCCAACTACAGTCACATACCTCTTTACCTCCACCTCCAGTCACATAACTCTTTACCTCCACCTACAATAGAATACCTCTTTACCTCCACCTACAGTCACATACCTCGTTACCTCCACCAACAGTCACATACCTCTCTACCTCCACCTACAGTCACATACCTCTTTACCTCCACCTCCAGTCACATACCTCGTTACCTCCACCAACAGTCACATACCTCTCTACCTCCACCTACAGTCACATACCTCTATACCTCCAACTACAGTCACATACCTCTCTACCTCCACCTACAGTCCCATACCTCTATAACTCCACCTACAGTCACATACATCTTTACCTCCACCTACAGCCACATACCTCTTTACCTCCACCTACAGTCCCATACCTCCACCTACAGTCACATACCTCTATACCTCCACCTACAGTCCCATACCTCTATACCTCCACCTACAGTCACATACCTCTATACCTCCACCTACAGTCACATACCTCTTTACCTCCACCTACAGTCACATACCTCTTTATTTCAACCTACAGTCACACACCTCTTTACCTCCACCTACAGTCCCATACCTCTTTACCTCAACCTACAGTCCCATACCTCCACCTACAGTCACATACCTCTTTATTTCAACCTACAACCCATACCTCTTTACCTCCACCTACAGTGACACACCTCTATACCTCCAACTACAGTCACATACCTCTTTACCTCCACCTCCAGTCACATAACTCTTTACCTCCACCTACAATAGAATACCTCTTTACCTCCACCTACAGTCACATACCTCTATTCCTCCATCTACAGTCACATACCTCTTTACCTCCACCTACAGTCACATACCTCTTTACCTCCACCTCCAGGCACATACCTCTTTACCTCCACCTACAATAGCATACCTCTTTACCTCCACCTACAGTCACATACCTCTATACCTCCATCTACAGTCACATACCTCTTTACCTCCACCTACAGTCACATACCTCTTTACCTCCACCTACAGTCCCATACCTCTTTACCTCCACCTACAGTGACACACCTCTATACCTCCAACTACAGTCACATACCTCTTTACCTCCACCTCCAGTCACATACCTCTTTACCTCCACCTACAATAGCATACCTCTTTACCTCCACCTACAGTCACATACCTCTATACCTCCATCTACAGTCACATACCTCTTTACCTCCACCTCCAGTCACACACCTCTTTACCTCCACCTACAGTCCCATACCTCTATACCTCCACCTACAGTCCCATACCTCTTTACCTCCACCTACAGTCACATACCTCTATACCTCCAACTACAGTCACATACCTCTCTACCTCCACCTACAGTCCCATACCTCTATAACTCCACCTACAGTCACATACATCTTTACCTCCACCTACAGCCACATACCTCTTTACCTCCACCTACAGTCCCATACCTCCACCTACAGTCACATACCTCTATACCTCCACCTACAGTCCCATACCTCTATACCTCCACCTACAGTCACATACCTCTATACCTCCACCTACAGTCACATACCTCTTTACCTCCACCTACAGTCACATACCTCTTTATTTCAACCTACAGTCACACACCTCTTTACCTCCACCTACAGTCCCATACCTCTTTACCTCAACCTACAGTCCCATACCTCCACCTACAGTCACATACCTCTTTATTTCAACCTACAACCCATACCTCTTTACCTCCACCTACAGTGACACACCTCTATACCTCCAACTACAGTCACATACCTCTTTACCTCCACCTCCAGTCACATAACTCTTTACCTCCACCTACAATAGAATACCTCTTTACCTCCACCTACAGTCACATACCTCTATTCCTCCATCTACAGTCACATACCTCTTTACCTCCACCTACAGTCACATACCTCTTTACCTCCACCTCCAGGCACATACCTCTTTACCTCCACCTACAATAGCATACCTCTTTACCTCCACCTACAGTCACATACCTCTATACCTCCATCTACAGTCACATACCTCTTTACCTCCACCTACAGTCACATACCTCTTTACCTCCACCTACAGTCCCATACCTCTTTACCTCCACCTACAGTGACACACCTCTATACCTCCAACTACAGTCACATACCTCTTTACCTCCACCTCCAGTCACATACCTCTTTACCTCCACCTACAATAGCATACCTCTTTACCTCCACCTACAGTCACATACCTCTATACCTCCATCTACAGTCACATACCTCTTTACCTCCACCTCCAGTCACACACCTCTTTACCTCCACCTACAGTCCCATACCTCTATACCTCCACCTACAGTCCCATACCTCTTTACCTCCACCTACAGTCACATACCTCTTTACCTCCACCTACAGTCCCATACCTCTTTACCTCCACCTACAGTCACATACCTCTTTACCTCCACCTACAGTCACACACCTCTTTACCTCCACCTACAGTCACATAACTACACCTACAGTCCCATACCTCTTTACCTCCACCTCCAGTCACATACCTCTTTACCTCCACCTACAATCCCATACCTCTTTACCTCCACCTACAGTCACACATCTCTATACCTCCACCTACAGTCACATACCTCTATACCTCCACCTACAGTCCCATACTTCCACCTACAGTCACATACCTCTATACCTCCACCTAGTCACATACCTCTATACCTTCACCTACAGTCACATACCTCTTTACCTCCACCTACAGTGACACACCTCTATACCTCCACCTACAGTCACATACCTCTTTACCTCCACCTCCAGTCACATACCTCTTTACCTCCACCTACAATAGCATACCTCTTTACCTCCACCTACAGTCACATACCTCTATACCTCCATCTATAGTCACATACCTCTTTACCTCCACCTACAGTCCCATACCTCTATACCTCCACCTACAGTCACATACCTCTTTACCTCCACCTACAGTCACATACCTCTTTACTGCCACCTACAGTCCCATACCTCTTTACCTCCACCTACAGTGACACACCTCTATACCTCCACCTACAGTCACATACCTCTTTACCTCCACCTACAATCCCAGACCTCTTTACCTTCACCTACAGTCACATACCTCTTTACCTCCACCTACAGTCCCATACCTCTTTACCTCCACCTACAGTGACACACCTCTATACCTCCACCTACAGTCACATACCTCTTTACCTCCACCTCCAATCACATACCTCTTTACCTCCACCTACAGTCACATACCTCCACCTACAGTCACATACCTCTTTACCTCCACCTGCAGTCACATACCTCTTTACCTCCACCTACAGTCCCAGACCTCTTTACCTCCACCTACAGTCAAATACCTCCACTTAGAGTCACATACCTCCACCTACAGTCACATACCTCATTACCTCCATCTACAGTCACATACCTCTTTACCTCCACCTACAGTCACATACCTCTATACCTCCACCTACAGTCACATACCTCTTTACCTCCACCTACAGTCACATACCTCTTTACCTCCACCTACAGTCCCATACCTCTTTACCTCCACCTACAGTGACACACCTCTATACCTCCACCTACAGTCACATACCTCTTTACCTCCACCTCCAGTCACATACCTCTTTACCTCCACCTACAATAGCATACCTCTTTACCTCCACCTACAGTCACATACCTCTATACCTTCACCTACAGTCCCATACATCTATACCTCCACCTACAGTCACATACCTCTTTACCTCCATCTACAGTCACATACCTCTATACCTCCACCTACAGTCACATTCCTCTATACCTCCACCTACAGTCCCATACCTCTTTACCTCCACCTACAGTCACATACCTCTTTACCTCCACCTGCAGTCACATACCTCTTTACCTCCACCTACAGTCCCATACCTCTTTACCTCCACCTACAGTCACATACCTCCACCTACAGTCACATACCTCTATACCTCCACCTACAGTCCCATACCTCTTTACCTCCACCTACAGTCACATACATCTTTACCTCCACCTGCAGTCACATACCTCTTTACCTCCACCTACAGTCACATACCTCGTTACCTCCATCTACAGTCCCATACCTCTTTACCTCCACCTCCAGTCACATATCTCTATACCTCCACCTACAGTCCCATACCTCTTTACCTGCACCTACAGTACCATATCTCTCTACCTCCACCTACAGTCACATACCTCCACTTACAGCCACATACCTCCACCTACAGTCACATACCTCCACTTACAACCACATACCTCTTTACCTCCACTTACAGCCACTTACCTCTTTACTTCCCCGGGGAGTTGAGTGTAGCAGCATGTTGCGTTCCATCCTCCAAGGCTATACTCGGCCTTGTCTCAGTGTAGTAAAGAGCGTAACATCAATGTTCTTGGCACATCCCAAGTTGTTGTAAGTTGAAATATTTTCTTCTAGTTGTCCAGTAGCAATTTTAGAAGTAAATCTTGGTGGGTCAAGGTAAAACAAAAGTATAGATTCATGACAGCAAAGCCACAACACAACACTAAACAATACATGAATTGCACTATAACGGTGACAAACACACAAACTGCTAGGGCTGCATAAAGCTGTCCCAACAACAGAGCCTTGTTTTCAGCACCATGGAGTGACTACTTACCACCACTACCCCTGAGCCTCAGCAGAGCCTTGTTTTCAGCACCATGGAGTGACTCCTTACCACCACTACCCCTGAGCCTCAGCGGAGCCTTGTTTTCAGCACCATGGAGTGACTCCTTACCACCACTACCCCTGAGCCTCAGCGGAGCCTTGTTTTCAGCACCATGGAGTGACTCCTTACCACCACTACCCCTGAGCCTCAGCGGAGCCTTGTTTTCAGCACCATGGAGTGACTCCTTACCACCACTACCCCTGAGCCTCAGCGGAGCCTTGTTTTCAGCACCATGGAGTGACTCCTTACCACCACTACCCCTGAGCCTCAGTGGAGGACTGACTCCTTACCACCACTACCCCTGAGCCTCAGTGGAGGACTGACTCCTTACCACCACTACCCCTGAGCCTCAGTGGAGCCTTGTCTGACAGCAAAACAGTTAATTCAACCTCATTAACTGCCTTTAAAAACATAGCTAAAATGGCTGACTTGCTTAAAAACACATGTGGTTTCTACTGACAATTGAGATGTACAAATTATGGCAAAAGGGAACGATGAGTGGATACATTTTATTAAGACAATGAGTGAGCTGAGACAGACGTAGTCAATATAACTATTTGTTCAGCACTTCTGAAATGTACAGCTTCAGAATTCAGAACATGGGCCGTTCTTACAGTATTCTCCCTAGTCACATACCTCTATACCTCCACCTACAGTCACATACCTCTATGCCTCCACCTACAGTCACATACCTCTTTACCTCCAACTACAGTCCCAGACCTCTTTACCTCCACCTACAGTCACATACCTCCACTTAGAGTCACATACCTCCACCTACAGTCACATACCTCATTACCTCCATCTACAGTCACATACCTCTTTACCTCCACCTACAGTCACATACCTCATTACCTCCATCTACAGTCACATACCTCTTTACCTCCACCTACAGTCACATACCTCTATGCCTCCACCTACAGTCACATACCTCTATGCCTCCACCTACAGTCACATACCTCTATGTCTCCACCTACAGTCACATACCTCTATGCCTCCACCTACAGTCACATACCTCTATGTCTCCACCTACAGTCACATACCTCTATGTCTCCACCTACAGTCACATACCTCTATGTCTCCACTTACAGTCACATACCTCTATGCATCCACCTACAGTCACATACCTCTATACCTCCACCTACAGTCACATACCTCTATGCCTCCACCTACAGTCACATACCTCTATGTCTCCACTTACAGTCACATACCTCTATGTCTCCACCTACAGTCACATACCTCTATGTAGGCCGCTCTTACAGTATTCTCCCTAGTCACATACCTCTGTGTAAGCCGCTCTTACAGTATTCTCCCTGAACACCAAGTCGTAGAATAAAATGGTGCATATAAGCAGACAATGAAAGCTCTTACTATATTTGACGATGACATTTCTCTAAAACAGGCTATAGGCTACATGTGCACCACCAAGTCAGGACTGTAGGATAAGAAAAGGGAGCATATAAGCAGACAATGAAAGTTCTTACTATAATTGATGATGACATTTCCCTAAAACAGGCTATAGGCTACATGTGCACCACCAAGTCAGAACAGTAGGATAAGAAAAGGGAGCATATAAGCAGACAATGAAAGCTCTTACTATATTTGATGATGACATTTCTCTAAAACAGGCTATAGGCTACATGTGCACCACCAAGTCAGAACAGTAGGCTACATTATGAGGGGATATAGACCAAATTATTTGGGTGAGGAACAACTTATTACACAACATACACGTAGGATGACTTTCTTAGCTACAGTATACATATCTAGTACCTGGCATGTTACATAATTTATGCAGCAGCATACAAGACATTTTTGAACTCACCATTGTGTTGTACTCACTTGTACAGGAAGGTGGCACGGCAGTCCTTCTTGGGGGCAAATTTTCTCATCAAAGTAATGGTGCTTTCAAGACAACTGGGAATTCTGAAAAAAACAAGGTTGAATCATGACATGAGTTATCTTCAGGTCGGAGCTCTAGAAAGAGGCAGTAGATCCCGACTTGGAATGATCAGTCCAGCCAAAGCTATGGTAGATATAACATGATTTGATGTAATTATATCTGTGGTCAATGACCTTGAGCCTTCTTGGATGGCACTTCTAATGTAGCTCTATGGTAGCACCCAAGGGGCTTGAATTTTCGAGCTCTCCCTGTAGATTTTGCTGTGACGTTGTGTCCCTATGAGTGACAGAACACTGAGCCAATCACGGCGCAACTACAGAACATTACCAACCCCTACGCTATGTATTTTCTGCTGGCTGCCTCACCACCACAGAAAGCACTGAGCTGAAACACTTGCATTTTGGAGCTGCCTTATAGAAAGAAAAAAATAGACCATGTTTGTATGCGGTTTAATTGACTGACCTTAATAACCTTTTGTGACTAGGGGGCAGTATTTTCATTTTTGGAAAAAATAACGTGCCCGTAGTAAATGGGATATTTTGTCAGGACAAGATGTTAGAATATGCATATAATTGACAGTTTAGGATAGAAAACACTCTAAAGTTTCCAAAACTGTAAAAATATTGTCTGTGAGTATAACAGAACTGATGTTGCAGGCGAAAGCCTGAGAAAAATCCAACCCGGAAGTGCCTCATGTTTTAAAAGCTGCATTCCAATGTGTCCCTATTGAGCAGTGAGTGGGCTATCAACCAGATTACTTTTTCTCCGTATTCCCCAAGGTGTCTACAGCATTGTGACGTAGTTTTACGCATTTATGTTGACGAATACCCGTAAGGGGCGACATTGCGCAAGTGGTCACCTGATGCTCCCAGAGAGATTCTCACATAAAATACAGAGGTAGCCATTATTCCAATCGGTCCTACTGAAAAGCTAATTGTCCCGGTGGATATATTATCGAATAGATATTTGAAAAACACCTTGAGGATTGTTATAAACAACGATTGCCATGTTTCTGTCGATATTATGGAGCTAATTTGAAATATTTTTCTGCGTTTTTGTGACTGCAATTTCCGGTCGATTTCTCAGCCAAACGTGAAGAACAAACGGAGCTATTTCGCCTACAAAAATAATATTTTTGGAAGAAAGGAACATTGGCTATCTAACTAGGAGTCTCGTGAGTGAAAAAATCCGAAGCTCATCAAAGGTAAACAATTTAATTTGATTGCTTTTCTGATTTCTGTGACCAAGTTACCTGCTGCTAGCTGGACAAAATGCTATGCTAGGCTATCAATAAACTTACACAAATGCTTGTCTAGCTTTGGCTGTAAAGCATATTTTGAAAATCTGAGATGACGGGGTGATTAACAAAAGGCTAAGCTGTGTCTCAATATATTTCACTTGTGATTTTCATGAATAGGAATATTTTCTAGGAATATGTATGTCCGTTGCGTTATGCTAATTAGTGTCAGTCGATGATTACACTCCCTCATGCGGGATGGGGAGTCACTAGAGGTTTTAATGTCTTCAAGTAATGATGGACTATTGTTCCTTTGTGCTTATTTGAGCTGTTCTTCCGTAATATGGACTTGGTCTTTTACCAGATAGATCTTCTGTATACCACCCCTACCTTGTCACAACACAACAATCAACACTGTTTCCATAAACACTGAGCAGACACTGTTGTCGGTGTCAGGAGAGGAGAGGAGAATGGCTGCCGTTTTACAGTCCCCTAACCAATTGTGCTATTGTGTGTTTTTGTACATCCTCTCCCTGACCATGTCTGTAATACCCACGTTTCAAGCAGTCCACCATCGTCCCTGTGCCCAAGAATGCAAAGGTAACCTGCCTAAAAGACTACTTCCCAGTAGCACTCACGTTGGAAGCCATGAAGTGCTTTGAAAGGCTGGTCATGGCTCACATCAACACCATCATCCCGGAAACCCTATACCCACCCAAATTGGCATATCGCCCCAACAGATCCACAGATTACACAATCTCAATCGCACACCACACTGCCCTTTCCCACCTGGACAAAAGGAACACCTGTGTGAGAATGCTGTTCATTGACTACAGCTCAGTGTTCAACACCATATTGCCGCGCGTGGCAGATGTGTTGGTGCCTACCCACCCAACTGGGTGTGGCCCGTCAGGAAGTCCAGGATCCAGTTTCAGAGGGAAGTGTTTAGTCCCAGGGTCCTTAGCTTAGTGATCCTCAACCCCGGGAACCAACAGGGGTGTGTGCTTAGTCCCCTCCTGTACTCCCTGTTCACCCACAACTGATTGTCCAAGCAGGACTCCAACACCATCATTAAGTTTGCTGACGACACAACGGTGGTAGGCCTGATCACCGACGACGATGAGACAGCCTATAGGGAGGAGCGCCAAGTCTGGGTCCAAAAGGCTTCTTTTAACAGCTTTTACCCCCAAGCTATAAGACTGCTGAAAAATGTATAAAATTGCCACCCGGACATTTACATTTGTTTTTGCACTGCTGCTATTCACTGTTTATCATCTATTTCTCTTTATCCCTACCTACAGTATAAATGACCTGGTCTAACCTGTACTACTGTTTATTATCTATATATCATAGTCACTTTACCCCTACCTACAGTATAAATTACCTGGTCTAACCTGTACTACTGTTTATTATCTATATATCATAGTCACTTTACCCCTACCTACAGTATAAATTACCTGGTCTAACCGGTACTACTGTTTACTATCTATATCATAGTCACTTTACCCCTACCTACAGTATAAATGACCTGGTCTAACCTGTATCCCCACATATTGACTTGGTACCGGCACCCCCTGTATTTAGCCCCCTGATTGTTATGTAATTTTATTGTGTTACTTTATATTTTATTTTTTACTTTAGTTTATTTAGTAAATATTTTCTTAACTCTATTTCTTGAACTACATTGTTGGTTAGGGGCCTGTAAGTAAACTTTTCAGGGTAAAGGTCTACACCTGTTGTATTCGGAGTGACATATACAGTGTTATTTGAATTGATAGCATGGCATCGGGATTGGAGGTAGAGGAATCTGATCCTAGATTTGTGGTTAGGGACAACTTCTATTTAAAGTATCATTCATGTCTTCAGCCAGGGAATGTAATAGATGTATCACTGTGTTCAGCATTACACCATTTAACACTAGGTACTTATAGACCATTTAACACATGGAACACTGCCATCTAGTGGACAGATCAGGATACAACACATGGAACACTGCCATCTAGTGGACAAATTCGATTCAAGTCATGGAGCACTGCCATCTAGTGGACAGATCAGAATGCAACATATGGAACACTGCCTTCTAGTGGACAGATCAGGATGCAACACATGGCTGGCCATGCTTTCCACTTGGCTACCCCTACCCCGGTCAACTGCCCGGCACCCTCCACAGCAACCCGCCAAAGCCCCCACCATTTCTCCTTTACCCAAATCCAGATAGCTGATGTTGTGAAAGAGCTGCAAAATCTGGACCCCCACAAATCAGCCGGGCTAGACAATCTGGACCCTCTCTTTCTGAAATTTATCTGCTGAAATTGTTGCAACTCCTATTACTAGCCTGTTCAACCTTTCTTTCGTATCGTCTGAGATTCCCAAAGATTGGAAAGCTGCCGCGGTCATCCCACTCTTCAAAGGGGGTGACACTCTAGACCCAAACTGCTACAGACCTATATCTATCCTACCCTGTCTTTCTAAGGTCTTCGAAAGCCAAGTTAAAAAACAGATTACTGACCATTTTGAATCCCACCATACCTTCTCCGCTATCCGCTATGCAATCTGGTTTCAGAGCTGGTCATGGGTGCACCTCAGCCACGCTCAAGGTTCTAAACAGCATCATAACCACCATCGATGAGACATTACTGAGCACCTGTATTCATCGACCTGGCCAAGGCTTTCGACTCTGTAAATCACAACATTCTTATTGGCAGACTCGACAGCCTTGGTTTCTCAAATGATTGCCTAGCCTGGTTCACCAACTACTTCTCTGATAGAGTTCAGTGTGTCAAATCGGAGGGCCTGTTGTCTGGACCTCTGACAGTCTCTATGGGGGTGCCCCATGGTTCAATCCTTGGGCCGACTCTCTTTTCTGTATACATCAATGATGTTGCTCTTGCTGCTGGTGATTCTCTGATCCACCTCTACGCAGACGACACCATTCTGTATACTTCTGGCCCCTCCTTGGACACTGTGTTAACAACCCTCCAGACGAGCTTCAATGCCATACAACTCTCCTTCAGTTGCCTCCAACTGCTCTTAAACGCAAGTAAAACTAAATACATGCTATTCAATCGATCATTGCCCGCACCTGCTCTCCCGTCCAGCATCACTACTCTGGACGGCTCTGACTTAGAATACGTGGACAACTACAAATACCTGGGTGTCTGGTTAGACTGTAAACTCTCCTTCCAGACTCACATTAACCTCTTGGTGATCGGGCTGAATACTGCCCCCTTTGGATGAAGTGTGTGCCCATAGTAAACAGAATTTTTTTTTGTAAAAAATTTATAATATATGCATATAATAATAATTATTGAATAGAAAACACTCTAAAGTTTCTAAACCTGTTTAAATTATGTCTGTATCTAAAGCAGAACTCTCAGGGCACTCCTTTCTCCCAAACACCCTCTTGGCAACAGAAAAGTTGGGACAACTTTGACGTCATCGCCCCCACCCTTCCCAACCAGCTACGGATCCAGGAACAGTTCCTATGTGTTCAGCGCGATGTCTGCTTTCAAATGAGGCGTTCATTGTGAGAATCTCGCGCGCCCTCGTCCTTTGGCGGGCTAAAACGTTCGGGTCACGCGAAAATACATGCACTCTATTGCGCGCGTCTGAATCTTTTTTCATGAAACACCAATTGATGTCGGTTTGTCTGTTCGCGCTCATCATTGTTTTACACGTTTAAAAGATGCTAAATGATTGATTCTGCACTTAGTTTGACCAGTTTAGTCGACATATAATATGTAATTTTGAAATTTTGATGCGCAAGAGTGCGGGACCAGAAGTCATTTTGGGTGCATTTCAGCTGAAGCTGTTAGCATATGCTAATACAGAGACACACAACTTGAAACCAAACGATGTATTGGGTAAGTATAACTCCTTCCACGTCTTCTGATCGAAGAACATCAAAGGTAAGGGAATATTTATGTGGTTAATTTTGGGTTTCTGTGCTCTCCAAACGTAGAGGAGACATACTGCTAATCTATGAGCGCCGCCTCATATTATAGCCTAGTGAACGAATTCTGTAACGTTAAAAATAAATATAACACAGCAGTTGCATTAAGAAGAAGTGTATCTTTGTAACTATATGTAGAACATGTATATTTAGTCATGTGTATTGCTTGTTATCTGACGTTATCTGTCCGAGCTATCATCATTTCTCCGGACATTTGAGTAGCATTTTTTGAAAATGTCGTCATTGTAAACAGAGATTTATGGATATAAATGGCATATTATTGAAAAAAACATAAATGTACTGTGTAACATGTCCTTTTAGTGTCATCTGATGAAGATTTTCAAAAGGTTAGTGAATTATTTATTGTTTAATCCTGCTTTTATAATTTTATATTTTCTGGGACAAAATGGCCGCCTCTTGTCTTTGTTTCGGTGGTGGTCTAATATAAATGTGTGGTGTGTTTTCGTCATAAAACACTTTAGGAATCTGACTTGCTGGGTAGATGAACAAGGTGTTTATCTTTCATTTGAGCTATTGGACTTGTTAATGTGTGGAGGTAAAATATTTCAAAGAATATTTTTTGCATTTTGCGTTATGGTAATGAGCTTGAGCCCGTAGTCGCGATCCCGGATCCGGGATGGGTAGTATAGCATCTCCAATCCGAAATTAAATCTAGAATCGGCTTCCAATTTCGCAACAAAGCATCCTTCACTCATGTTGCCAAACATACCCTCGTAAAACTGACCATCCTACCGATCTTTGACTTTGGTGATGTCATCTATAAAATAGCCTCCAACACTCTACTCAACAAACTGGATTCAGTCTATCACAGTGCCATCCGTTTTGTCACCAAAACCCCATACACTATCCACCATTGCGACCTGTACGCTCTCGTTGGTTGGCCCTCGCTTCATACTCATCGCCAAATCCACTGGCTACAGGTTATCTACAAGTCTCTGCTAGGTAAAGCCCCGCCTTATCTCAGCTCACTGGTCACCATAGCAGCACCCACTCATAGCACGCACTCCAGCAGGTGTATCTCACTGGTCACCCCCAAAGCCAATTTCCTTCCAGTTCTCTGCTGCCCATGACTGGAACGAATTGCAAAAATCTCTGAAGCTGGAGACTCAAATCTCCCTCCCTAGCTTTAAGCACCAGCTGTCAGAGCAGCTTACAGATCACTGCACCTGTACATAGCCCATCTGTAAACAGCCCATCTATCTACTTACCTCATCCCCATAATGGTATTTATTTATATATTTATTTTGCTCCTTTGCACCCCAGTATCTCTACCTGCACATTCATCTTCTGCCGATCTACCATTCCAGTGTTTAATTGCTATATTGTAATTACTTCGCCACCATGGCCTATTTCTTTCCTTAACTTACCTCATTTTGCACTCACTGTATATAAACTTTTTGTTTTCTTTTGTACACTGTATATAGACTTGTTGTATTGTATTATTGACTGTATGTTTTGTTTATTCTATGTGTAACTCTGTGTTGTTGTATGTGTCGAATTGCTAAGCTTTATCTTGGCCAGGTCACAGTTGTAAATGAGAACTTGTTCTCAACTAGCCTACCTGGTTAAATAAAGGTGTTCTCAACTAGCCTACCTGGTTAAATAAAGGTGTTCTCAACTAGCCTACCTGGTTAAATAAAGGTGTTCTCAACTAGCCTACCTGGTTAAATAAAGGTGTTCTCAACTAGCCTACCTGGTTAAATAAAGGTGAAATAAATAAATACATAAAATAGTGGACACATGGAGCACTGCCATCTAGTGGACAGAACAGGATACAACATATGGAGCACTGCCATCTAGTGGACAGAGCAGGATACAACATATGGAGCACTGCCATCTAGTGGACAGAACAGGATACAACATATGGAGCACTGCCATCTAGTGGACAGATCAGGATACAACATATGGAGCACTGCCATCTAGTGGACAGAACAGG
Organism: Oncorhynchus kisutch; assembly: GCF_002021735.2. Taxonomy (NCBI): domain Eukaryota; kingdom Metazoa; phylum Chordata; class Actinopteri; order Salmoniformes; family Salmonidae; genus Oncorhynchus; species Oncorhynchus kisutch. Next base: position 2,624,115 of record NC_034189.2, on the reverse strand, counting down.
ATACAACATATGGAGCACTGCCATCTAGTGGACAGAACAGGATACAACATATGGAGCACTGCCATCTAGTGGACAGATCAGGATACAACATATGGAACACTGCCATCTAGTGGACAGATCAGGATAAAACACATCTTGGACACATCTTGGTCTTGGAATATATATTTGGCAAGTTGGCACCTATAAACTGGTGCTGCTCAAGATAATTGGTTCAATAGAAAATGTTTTCCTGTCAGTGGTGTCTGTATGTTCTCATGATAAACTAACTCTTGTTGTTGATAGTTCCAGTCAGTGGTGTCTGTATGTTCTCATGATAAACTAACTCTTGTTGTTGATAGTTCCAGTCAGTGGTGTCTGTATGTTCTCATGATAAACTACCTCTTGTTGTTGATAGTTCCAGTCAGTGCTGTCTGTATGTTATCATGATAAACCAACTCTTGTTGTTGATAGTTCCAGTCAGTGCTGTCTGTATGTTATCATGATAAACTAACTCTTGTTGTTGATAGTTCCAGTCAGTGGTGTCTGTATGTTATCATGATAAACTAACTCTTGTTGTTGATAGTTCCAGTCAGTGCTGTCTGTATGTTCTCATGATAAACTAACTCGAGGACAAGGCTGCAGCGTCTAAAGAGAAGTACATGATAAACTGACTCTAACTCTGTTGTGGAAATTTCACACCTCTCAGTTGCTGAAGCTGTTGATGGCGGTCAAGGCTGCAGTGTCTAAAGATAAGTCCGTTGGTGTGAAAAGGGAAGGAGGGAGAGAGAAGAGAAAGGAGAAGTAAAGAGATGGACTGACAGGGTTGTGGTTATTCACCGCAGCTGAAGAGAGCATATTTTTCCATCCACCATGACGTTCTGATGAACAGGGTCACTAGGTAAAGAGAGAGAGAGAGAGATGAGTGAGGGACAGTGGAGCTGATCCAGTCTACTACAGTGAAGACCTCCAACACCACAGGAACAGTTATAGACCCCAACAGGTCTCAGTGTTTAATGTGTAGTTAGATACATTTATACACCCCAACAGGTCTCAGTGTTTAATGTGTAGTTAGATACATTTATACTCCCCTAACAGATCTCAGTGTTTAATGTGTAGTTAGATGCATTTATACACCCCAATCTGTCTGTGTGTGTTTGTGTGTTCGTCTGATTCCAATGTGGAGAATGGCCCTTGTGATGTAGGGTTGTGGGTTTGATTCCCACGGGGGACCAGTACAGGAAAAAGTCCAATAATGTATCAACTCACTACTGTAAGTTGCTCTGGACAAGAGTTAAATGACCAGAAAATATATGTGAAATGTGTGACAGAGGAACAGAGGTGTTTAACAATGGGTGATGTTGTTCACATATAGCTTTAACCTCAAACAGACACAGATCTACTGCTCTGATACGTCTATGTGGGGTGGAGACAGCCTCTATTTTTAGTAATGCTATCAGTAAGGACATTTGGCATGATGGCTTTGGGTATTTTGAGCATCATGCTATACTGTTTAAATGTCAGCCACCTGACCAGAGCATCATGTTATACTGTGTAAATGTCAGCCACCAGTGCATCATGTTATACTGTTTAAATGTCAGCCACCAGACCAGAGCATCATGTTATACTGTTTAAATGTCAGCCACCAGACCAGAGCATCATGCTATACTGTTTAAATGTCAGCCACCAGACCAGAGCATCATGTTATACTGTTTAAATGTCAGCCACCAGACCAGAGCATCATGTTATACTGTTTAAATGTCAGCCACCAGACCAGAGCATCATGCTATACTGTTTAAATGTCAGTCACCAGAGCATCATGTTATACTGTGTAAATGTCAGCCACCAGAGCATCATGTTATACTGTTTAAATGTCAGCCACCAGAGCATCATGTTATACTGTTTAAATGTCAGCCACCAGACCAGAGCATCATGTTATACTGTGTAAATGTCAGCCACCAGTGCATCATGTTATACTGTTTAAATGTCAGCCACCAGACCAGAGCATCATGTTATACTGTTTAAATGTCAGCCACCAGACCAGAGCATCATGCTATACTGTTTAAATGTCAGCCACCAGACCAGAGCATCATGTTATACTGTTTAAATGTCAGCCACCAGACCAGAGCATCATGTTATACTGTTTAAATGTCAGCCACCAGACCAGAGCATCATGCTATACTGTTTAAATGTCAGTCACCAGAGCATCATGTTATACTGTGTAAATGTCAGCCACCAGAGCATCATGTTATACTGTTTAAATGTCAGCCACCAGAGCATCATGTTATACTGTTTAAATGTCAGCCACCAGACCAGAGCATCATGTTATTCTGTTTAAATATCAGCCACCAGAGCATCATGTTATACTGTTTAAATGTCAGCCACCAGACCAGAGCATGATGTTATACTGTTTAAATGTCAGACACCAGACCAGAGCATCATGTTATACTGTGTAAATGTCAGTCACCAGAGCATCATGTTATACTGTTTAAATGTCAGGCACCAGACCAGAGCATCATGTTATACTGTTTAAATGTCAGCCACCAGACCAGAGCATCAGTTATACTGTTTAAATCTCAGCCACCAGACCAGAGCATCATGTTATACTGTTTAAATGTCAGCCACCAGACCAGAGCATCATGCTATACTGTTTAAATGTCAGCCACCAGACCAGAGCATCATGTTATACTGTTTAAATGTCAGCCACCAGACCAGAGCATCATGTTATACTGTTTAAATGTCAGCCACCAGACCAGAGCATCATGCTATACTGTTTAAATGTCAGTCACCAGAGCATCATGTTATACTGTGTAAATGTCAGCCACCAGAGCATCATGTTATACTGTTTAAATGTCAGCCACCAGAGCATCATGTTATACTGTTTAAATGTCAGCCACCAGACCAGAGCATCATGTTATTCTGTTTAAATATCAGCCACCAGAGCATCATGTTATACTGTTTAAATGTCAGCCACCAGACCAGAGCATGATGTTATACTGTTTAAATGTCAGACACCAGACCAGAGCATCATGTTATACTGTGTAAATGTCAGTCACCAGAGCATCATGTTATACTGTTTAAATGTCAGGCACCAGACCAGAGCATCATGTTATACTGTTTAAATGTCAGCCACCAGACCAGAGCATCAGTTATACTGTTTAAATCTCAGCCACCAGACCAGAGCATCATGTTATACTGTTTAAATGTCAGCCACCAGACCAGAGCATCATGTTTTACTGTTTAAATGTCAGCTACCAGAGCATCATGTTATACTGTTTAAATGTCAGCCACCAGAGCATCATGTTATACTGTTTAAATGTCAGCCACCAGAACAGAGCATCGTGTTATACTGTTTAAATGTCAGCCACCAGACCAGAGCATCATGTTATATTGTTTAAATGTCAACCACCAGACAGAGCATCATGTTATACTGTTTAAATGTCAGCCACCAGACCAGAGCATCATGTTATACTGTTTAAATGTCAGCCACCAGACCAGAGCATCATGTTATACTGTTTAAATGTCAGCCACCAGACCAGAGCATCGTGTTATACTGTTTAAATGTCAGCCACCAGACCAGAGCATCATGTTATACTGTTTAAATGTCAGCCACCAGACCAGAGCATCATGTTATACTGTTTAAATGTCAGCCACCAGACCAGAGCATCATGTTATACTGTTTAAATGTCAACCACCAGAACATCATGTTATACTGTTTAAATGTCAGCCACCAGAGCATCATGCTATACTGTTTAAATGTCAGCCACCAGACCAGAGCATCATGTTATACTGTTTAAATGTCAGCCACCAGACCAGAGCATCATGTTATACTGTTTAAATGTCAGCCACCAGAACAGAGCATCATTTTATTCTGTTTAAATATCAGCAACCAGAGCATCATGTTATACTGTTGAAATGGCAGCCACCAGACCAGAGCATCATGTTATACTGTTTAAATGTCAGCCACCATAACCACAGCCACACTCTGGACCTGGTTATTACCAAGGGGCTTTCTACTGGGCCCACCCATAACCATAGCCATACTCTGGACCTGGATATTACCAGGGGGCTTTCTACTGGGCCCACCCATAACCACAGCCATACTCTAGACCTTGTTATTACCAAGGGGCTTTCTACTGGGCCCACCCATAACCACAGCCATACTCTGGACCTGGTTATTACCAAGGGGCTTTCTACTGGGCCCACCCATAACCACAGCCATACTCTGGACCTGGTTATTTACCAAGGGGCTTTCTACTGGGCCCACCCATAACCACAGCCATACTCTGGACCTGGTTATTACCAAGGGGCTTTTTACTGTGCCCACCCATAACCACAGCCATACTCTGGGCCTGGTTATTACCAAGGTTCTTTCTACTGACATATCCTCTATTGTTGATGTTGCTTTATCTGATCACCACTTTTTACTATCTTCTTTTTTTCAAATGTTAATTAAATAAAAACATTGTAAATCAATGGCAAACATCGGTGACTTAGCTCCAGTAAAGTTGAACAAGGTCACATCCAAATGGAAAGTCCCTTAGATGAGTGAGGAAACTAACAAATTAAAGAGAAATTGCAGAAAGGCAGAGGGAAAGTGGAAGTCAAAGTTTCAGGTTCATTTTGATATTCTGAGAGAGCAACTTTGCATATATAACAAGGCCATTAGAAATGCCAGATGGGCTCATTTTACTAACTTGATCACTAATAATCTGTCACTCCCTGACCGTAGAGAGCTTTTTATGTCTCTATTTTGGTTTGGTCAGGGTGTGATTTGGGTTCATTTTCTATGTTTTGTATTTCTTTGTGTTTGGCCGGGCAGCTGTCTATCGTTGTCTCTGATTGAGAACCATACTTAGGTAGCTTTTTCCCACCTGGTTATTGTGGGTAGTTGTTTTCTGTTTTGTGTTTGCACCAGACAGAACTGTTTCATTTTGTTTTACTTGGTTATTTTGTTTCAGTGTTCAGGTTTAATAAATTATTATGAACACGTACCACGCTGCACCTTGGTTCACTCCTTCTTCATCAGACGAGCGTTACAGAACTACCCACCACAAATGGACCAAGCAGCGTAGTAACGAGGAGCAGAGGGTTCAGGACTCCTGGACTTGCGAGGAGATATTGGACGGACAGGGACCCTGTAGACAGGCTGGGGAATATCGCCACTCGAAGGAAGAACTAGAGGTAGCGAAAGCTGAGGCGACGATAAGAGGTAAGGCAGCGCAGCAGGCACGAGAGGCACAGCAGGCACGATAGACCTGAGCCAACTCCCCGTGCTTAACGGAAGCTGCGTAGTACTGGTCAGGCACCGTGTTATGCGGTGTAGCGCACGGTGTCTCCAGTGTGCGCTCAGAGCCCAGAGCGCTATATGCCAGCCCCCCGTAAGTGTCATGCGAGAGTGGGCATCCAGCCAGGGCGGATTGTGCCAGCTCAGCGTGTTTGGTCTCCGGTGCGCCGTTTCGGCCCAGGGTATCCTGCACCGGCTCTGCGTACTGTGTCTCCGGGGCGATGGGAGGGTTCAGTTCGTCCTATGCCTGCGCTCCGCCGGTGCTGGGCGAAAGTGGGCATTGAGCCTAATGGAGAGGTGCGAGTGTTAAGCACAAGATCTCCAGTGCTCTCCCACAGCCCGGTTCGACCTGTGCCTGCACTCTGGAGGGGCCGGGCTAAAGTGGTAATTCAGCCTGGAGGAGTGGTGCCAAGGCTGCGCAAGGCTGCGCACCAGAGCTCCAGTGCTCCCCCACAGCCCTGTTCATCCTGTGCCTCCTCTACACACCAGGCCTCCTGTAGTTCTCCCCAGCCTGGTGGGCCCTGTGGCAGCCCCACGCTCCAGGCTGTCTCGGCGTCTCCTCCCTCCAGAGTCTTCCTCCAGTTCGGAGGCTCCAGCGACGCCCTCCAGTCCGGATCCTCCAGCGACGCCCTCCAGTCCGGATCCTCCAGCAACGCCCTCCAGTCCGGACCCTCCAGCGACGCCCTCCAGTCCGGAGCCTCCAGAGGCGCCCTCCAGTACGGAGCCTCCAGAGGCGCCCTTCAGTCCGGAGCTTCTAGAGGTACCCTTCAGTCCGGAGCTTCCAGAGGCGCCTTTCAGTCCGGAGCTTCCAGAGGCGCCCTCCAGTCCGAGGCCCACTACAAGGGTCCCCAATCCGGCCCCTGCAATGAGGGTCCCCAGTCCGAGGCCCGCTACGAGGGTTCGGCGGCGAGGGTCCCCGCCACCTAAGTGGGCCGAGCCAGAGGTGGAGCGGGGTCTACGTACCTCACCAGAGCTGCCACCGCTGAGAAATGCCCTATGGGTTCTGGTTGTGCGGCAAGAGTCCGCACCTTTAGGGGGGGATGGGGGGAATACTGTCACGCAGGGTGTGATTTGGGGTAGGCCTCTGGGTGTGAAAGTGAGATGGTGCAACATGCTACATCATTATTAACAAACACAACATGCTACATTTTTCATAATTTTTCATAATTCAACATGACACATCATTCATAGCAAACACAATGTTCTATATCATTCATAACACAACATTCTACATCATTCATAACAAACAGAACATGCTACATCATTCATAACAAACAACATGCTACATCATTCATAACAAACACAACATGCTACATCATTCATAACACAACATGCTACATCATTCATAACACAACATGCTACACCATTCATAACAAACACAACATGCTACATCATTCACAACAAACACAACATGCTACATCATTTACAACAAACACAATATGCATGTTGGGTTGGCTCACCCCCTTGGGTTGTGCCGTGGCGGAGATCTTTGTGGGCTATACTCGGCCTTGTCTCAGGATGGTAAGTTGGTGGTTGAAGATATACCTCTAGTGGTGTGGGGGCTGTGCTTTGGCAAAGTGGGTGGGGTTATATCCTTCCTGTTTGGCCCTGTCCGGGGGTGTCATCGAATGGGGCCACAGTGTCTCCTGACCCCTCCTGTCTCAGCCTCCAGTATTTATGCTGCAGTAGTTTATGTGTTGGGGGGCTTCAATGCCATACAACACTCCTTCCGTGGCCTCCAACTGCTCTTAAACGCTAGTAAAACCAAATGCATGCTTTTCAACCGGTCGCTGCCTGCACCCGCATGCCCGACTAGAATCACCACCCTGGATGGTTCCGACCTAGAATATGTGGACGTCTATAAGTACCTAGGTGTCTGGCTAGACTGCAAACTCTCCTTCCAGACTCATATCAAACATCTCCAATCGAAAATCAAATCAAGAGTCGGCTTTCTATTCCGCAACAAAGCCTCCTTCACTCACGCCGCCAAGCTTACCCTAGTAAAACTGACTATCCTACCGATCCTCGACTTCGGCGATGTCATCTACAAAATGGCTTCCAACACTCTACTCAGCAAACTGGATGCAGTCTATCACAGTGCCATCCGTTTCGTCACTAAAGCACCTTATACCACCCACCACTGCGACTTGTATGCTCTAGTCGGCTGGCCCTCGCTACATATTCGTCGCCAGACCCACTGGCTCCAGGTCATCTACAAGTCCATGCTAGGTAAAGCTCCGCCTTATCTCAGCTCACTGGTCACGATGGCAACACCCATCCGTAGCACGCGCTCCAGCAGGTGTATCTCACTGATCATCCCTAAAGCCAACACCTCATTTGGCCGCCTTTCGTTCCAGTACTCTGCTGCCTGTGACTGGAACGAATTGCAAAAATCGCTGAAGTTGGAGACTTTTATCTCCCTCACCAACTTCAAACATCAGCTATCTGAGCGGCTAACCGATCGCTGCAGCTGTACATAGTCTATTGGTAAATAGCCCACCCTTTCTCACCTACCTCATCCCCATACTGTTTTTATTTATTTACTTTTCTGCTCTTTTGCACACCAATATCTCTACCTGTACATGACCATCTGATCATTCATCACTCCAGTGTTAATCTGCAAAATTGTAATTATTTGCCTACCTCCTCATGCCTTTTGCACACATTGTATATAGACTCCCCCTTTGGTTTCTACTGTGTTATTGACTTGTTAATTGTTTACTCCATGTGTAACTCTTTGTTGTCTGCTCACACTGCTATGCTTTATCTTGGCCAGGTCGCAGTTGCAAATGAGAACTTGTTCTCAACTAGCCTACCTGGTTAAATAAAGGTGAAATAAAATAAAAAATAAAATAGGGTCAGTTTGTTATATCTGGAGTACTTGTCCTGTCCTATCCGGTGTCCTGTGTGAATCTAAGTGTGCATTCTCTAATTCTCTCTTTCTCTCTTTCTTTCTCCCTCTCGGAGGACCTGAGCCCTAGGACCATGCCTCAGGACTACCTGACATGATGACTCCTTGCTGTCCCCAGTCCACCTGGCTGTGTTCCTGCTCCGGTTTCAACTGTTCTGCCTGTGGTTATTATTATTTGACCATGCTGGTCATTTATAAACATTTGAACATCTTGGCCATGTTCTGTTATAATCTCCACCCGGCACAGCCAGAAGAGGACTGGCCACCCTACATAGCCTGGTTGCTCTCTAGGTTTCTTCCTAGGTTTTGGCCTTTCTAGGGAGTTTTTCCTAGCCACCATGCTTCTATTTGATTTGATTTGAACATGCTACATCATTCACGACAAACACAACATGCTAAATAATTCATAACAACCTCAACATGCTACATCATTCATAACAGACACAACATGCTACATCATTCATAACAGACACAACATGCTACATCATTCATAACAGACACAACATGCTACATCATTCATAACAAACACAACATGCTACATCATTCATAACAGACACAACATGCTACATAATTCATATCACACACACCATGCTACATCATCCATAGCATAACATGCTACATCATTCACAACAAACACGACATGCTTCGTCATTCATAACAAACACAGCATGCTACATTTCAAAACAAACACAACATTCTATATTATTCATAGTATAACATGCTACATCATTAATAACACAACATGCTACATAACTTACAACAAACACAACATGCTACATCATTCATATCAAACACAACATGCTATCATTAATAACAAAATCTACGTGCTACATCATTCAAAACAAACACAAACATGCTACATCATTCATAACAAACACAACATTCTACATCATTCATAACAAACACAACATGCTACATCTTTCATAACAAACACAACATGCTACATCATTCATAACATAGCATGCTACATCAATCATAACAGAACATGTTACATCATTCATAACAGAACATGCTACATCATTCATAACACAACATGCTACATCATTCATAACACAACATGTTACATCATTCAAAACAAACACAACACGCTACATCATTCATAACACAGCATGCTACATCATTCAAATCAAACACAACATGCAACATCATTCATAACAAACACAACATGCTACATCCTTCATAACATGTTATATCATTCATAACACAACATGCTACGTCATTCTTAACAAAAACATGCTACATCATTCATAACAAACACAAAATGCTAGATCAATTATAACAATCATAACATGCTACATCATTCATAGCATAACATGCCACATCGTTCATAACAACCACAACATGCTGCATCATTCATAACACTACATGTTACATCATTCATAACAGAACATGTTACATCATTCATAACAGAACATGCTACATCATTCATAACTCAACATGCTACATCATTCATAACACAACATGTTACATCATTCATAACACAACATGCTACATCATTCATAACACAACATGTTACATCATTCATAACACAACATGCTGCATAATTCATAACACACACAACATGCTACATCATTCATAACAAACACAACATGTTACATCATTCATAACAAACACAACATGCTACATCATTCATAACAAACACAACATGCTACATCATTCATAACACAACATGTTACATCATTCAAAACACAACAAGCTACATCATTCATAACAAACACAAAAGGCTACATCATTCATAACACAACATGCTACATCATTCATAACACAACATGCTACATCATTCATAACAAACACAACATGTTACATCATTCATAACAAACACAACATGTTACATCATTCATTATAAACACAACATGCTACATCATTCATTATAAACACAACATGCTACATCATTCATAACAAACAGCATGCTACATCATTCATAACAAACACATGCTACATCATTCATTATAAACACAACATGCTACATCAATCACAACAAACACAACATGCTACATCATTCATTATAAACACAACATGCTACATCATTCATAACAAACACAACATGCTACATCATTCATAACAGACACAACATGCTACATCATTCATAACAGACACAACATGCTACATCATTCATAACAAACACAACATGCTACATCATTCATAACAGACACAACATGCTACATCATTCATATCACACACACCATGCTACATCATCCATAGCATAACATGCTACATCATTCACAACAAACACAACATGCTTCGTCATTCATAACAAACACAGCATGCTACATTTCAAAACAAACACAACATTCTATATTATTCATAGTATAACATGCTACATCATTAATAACACAACATGCTACATAACTTACAACAAACACAACATGCTACATCATTCATATCAAACACAACATGCTATCATTAATAACAAAATCTACGTGCTACATCATTCAAAACAAACACAAACATGCTACATCATTCATAACAAACACAACATGCTACATCTTTCATAACAAACACAACATGCTACATCATTCATAACACAGCATGCTACATCAATCATAACAGAACATGTTACATCATTCATAACAGAACATGCTACATCATTCATAACTCAACATGCTACATCATTCATAACACAACATGCTACATCATTCATAACACAACATGTTACATCATTCAAAACAAACACAACATGCTACATCCTTCATAACAAACACAACATGCTACATCCTTCATAACATGTTATATCATTCATAACACAACATGCTACGTCATTCTTAACAAAAACATGCTACATCATTCATAACAAACACAAAATGCTAGATCAATTATAACAATCATAACATGCTACATCATTCATAGCATAACATGCCACATCGTTCATAACAACCACAACATGCTGCATCATTCATAACACTACATGTTACATCATTCATAACAGAACATGTTACATCATTCATAACAGAACATGCTACATCATTCATAACTCAACATGCTACATCATTCATAACACAACATGTTGCATCATTCATAACACAACATGTTACATTATTCATAACACAACATGCTACATCATTCATAACTCAACATGCTACATCATTCATAACACAACATGTTACATCATTCATAACACAACATGCTACATAATTCATAACACACACAACATGCTACATCATTCATAACAAACACAACATGTTACATCATTCATAACAAACACAACATGCTACATCATTCATAACAAACACAACATGCTACATCATTCATAACACAACATGTTACATCATTCAAAACACAACAAGCTACATCATTCATAACAAACACAAAAGGCTACATCATTCATAACACAACATGCTACATCATTCATAACACAACATGTTACATTATTCATAACACAACATGCTACATCATTCATAACTCTACATGCTACATCATTCATAACACAACATGTTACATCATTCATAACACAACATGCTACATCATTCATAACAAACACAACATGTTACATCATTCATAACAAACACAACATGCTACATCATTCATAACAAACACAACATGCTACATCATTCATAACACAACATGTTACATCATTCAAAACACAACAAGCTACATCATTCATAACAAACACAACATGTTACATCATTCATAACAAACACAACATGTTACATCATTCATTATAAACACAACATGCTACATCATTCATTATAAACACAACATGCTACATCATTCATTATAAACACAACATGCTACATCATTCATTATAAACACAACATGCTACATCATTCATAACACAACATGCTACATCATTCATAACACAACATGCTACATCATTCATAACACAACATGCTACATCATTCATAACACAACATGCTACATCATTCATAACACAACATGCTACATCATTCATAACACAACATGCTACATCATTCATAACAAACAACATGCTACATCATTCACAACAAACACAACATGCTACATCATTCATAACAAACACAACATGCTACATCATTCATAACAAACAACATGCTACATCATTCACAACAAACACAACATGCTACATCATTCATTATAAACACAACATGCTACATCATTCATAACAAACAGCATGCTACATCATTCATAACAAACACAACATGCTACATCATTTATTATAAACACAACATACTACATCATTCATTATAAACACAACATGCTAAATCAATCATAACAAACACAACATGCTACATCATTCATAACAAACACAACATGCTACATCATTCATAACAAACACAACATGCTACATCATTCATTATAAACACAACATGCTACATCATTCATAACAAACACAACATGCTACATCATTCATGACAAACACAACATGCTACATCATTCACAACAAACACAACATGCTACATCATTCATAACACAACATGCTACATCATTCATAACAAACATAACATGCTACATCATTCATAACAAACACAACATGTGACATCATTCATAACACAACATGCTACATCATTCATTAAATAACATGCTACATCATTCATAACACAACATGCTACATCATTCATAACAAACACAACATGCTACATCATTCATAACAAACAGAACATGCTACATCATTCATAACAAACACAACATGCTATATCATTGATAACAATCTAAACATGCTACATCATTCATAACATACACAAAAATCTACATCAATTGTAACAAACACAACATGCTACATCATTCATAGCTTAACATGTTGCATCAATCATAACAAACACAACATGTTACATCATTCATAACAAACACAACATGTTACATCATTCATTATAAACACAACATGCTACATCATTCATTATAAACACAACATGCTACATCATTCATTATAAACACAACATGCTACATCATTCATTATAAACACAACATGCTACATCAATCACAACAAACACAACATGCGACATCATTCATTATAAACACAACATGCTACATCAATCAAAACACAACATGCTACATCATTCATAACACAACATGCTACATCATTCATAACACAACATGCTACATCATTCATAACACAACATGCTACATCATTCATAACATAACATGCTACATCATTCATAACAAACAACATGCTACATCATTCACAACAAACACAACATGCTACATCATTCATAACAAACACAACATGCTACATCATTCATAACAAACAACATGCTACATCATTCACAACAAACACAACATGCTACATCATTCATTATAAACACAACATGCTACATCATTCATAACAAACACAACATGCTACATCATTCATTATAAACACAACATACTACATCATTCATTATAAACACAACATGCTAAATCAATCATAACAAACACAACATGCTACATCATTCATAACAAACACAACATGCTACATCATTCATAACAAACACAACATGTGACATCATTCATAACACAACATGCTACATCATTCATTAAATAACATGCTACATCATTCATAACACAACATGCTACATCATTCATAACAAACACAACATGCTACATCATTCATAACAAACAGAACATGCTACATCATTCATAACAAACACAACATGCTATATCATTGATAACAATCTAAACATGCTACATCATTCATAACATACACAAAAATCTACATCTATTGTAACAAACACAACATGCTACATCATTCATAGCTTAACATGTTGCATCAATCATAACAAACACAACATGATACATCATTCATAGCAAACAGAACATGCCATATCATTCATAACAACCACAACATGCTACATCATTCATAACACAGACAACATGTTACATTTCATAACAAACACAACATGCTACATCATTCATAACAAGCACAACTTGCTACATCATTAATATTACAACACGCTACATCATTGATAACGAACGACACATGCTACATCATTCATAACATACACAAAATGCTACATCAATTGTAACAAACACACGTTACATCCTTCATAACAAGCAACATGCTACATAATTCATAACAGAACATGCTACATCATTAAAACAAACACAACATGCTGCATCATTCTTAACTTGCTACATTATTAATATTACAACATGTTACATAATTCATAACACAACATGCTACATCATGCATAACAAACACAACATGCTACATCATTCATAGCATAACATGCTACATCATTCATAACAACCACAACATGCTACATCATTCATAACAACCACAACATGCTACATCATTCATAACACAACATGCTACATCATTCATAACAACCACAACATGCTACATCATTCATAACAACCACAACATGCTACATCATTCATAACAACCACAACCTGCTACATCGTTCATAACAGAACATGCTACATCATTCATAACAACCACAACATGCTACATCATTCATAACAACCACAACATGCTACATCATTCATAACAACCACAACATGCTACATCATTCATAACAAACAACATGCTACATCATTCATAACAACCACAACATGCTACATCATTCATAACAACCACAACATGCTACATCATTCATAACACAACATGCTACATCATTCATAACAACCACAACATGCTACATCATTCATAACACAACATGCTACATCATTCATAACAAACACAAAACGCTACATCATTCATAACACAACATGTTACATCATTCATAATAAACACTTCATTTTGAAGTTAAGGTTTAAGGGTTAGAGTTTAAATTAGGATTCGGCTTGAATTTAGGGACAGAATTGAAGTTAGATTTGAAGAAGGTTGAAGTTAGTGATACAGTAATCTGGACCTATCTCAGTTTGTACATTAGGGTTAGTGATACAGTGATCTGGACCTACCTCAGTCTGTATATTAGGGTTAGTGATACAGTAATCTGGACCTATCTCAGTTTGTACATTAGGGTTAGTGATACAGTGATCTGGACCTACCTCAGTCTGTACATTCAAACCTTCTCTGATGGTGCTAAAACCCACCAGATATGTCTAAATTCAGAGAAACAATATCGCAAGACTTCGGGGAATGCTTGTGAAACAGACCCATCAGACCAGGCTGGGGTTTGGGGTTAGTGAAGTCAAAAAGACAAGTGAAACATACTTCCTTAGTTGTTAATTTTCTAGAAATCTAAAGGCACAACCCAGATCTTCAGTAGTGGAACATGCTATTACTACACTAGATTAGAGACAATGTCTTCATTAGAGGAACATGTTATTACTCCACTAGATTAGAGACAATGTCTTCAGTAGAGGAACATGTTATTACTCCACTAGATTAGAGACAATGTCTTCAGTAGTGGAACATGTTATTACTCCACTAGATTAGAGACAATGTTATTTCTCCAAACTCATGAAGTGACAAACTGACACATTTTCTAACACATTTTAGCTTTATTTGACAAGTTGGCAACCATACGACGGTTTTGCTCAAGTTAAACACACACAACAACTTCCCTTCTGTTAGTAGTAATGAAGCCCTTACATCATTGTCACGTTTAGTCTTTATTTAGTATGGTCAGGGCGTGAGTTGGGGTGGGCAGTCTATGTTTAGTCTTTATTTAGTATGGTCAGGGCGTGAGTTGGGGTGGGCAGTCTATGTTTAGTCTTTATTTAGTATGGTCAGGGCGTGAGTTGGGGTGGGCAGTCTATGTTTAGTCTTTATTTTGTGTTGGTCAGGGCGTGAGTTGGGGTGGGCAGTCTATGTTTAGTCTTTATTTAGTGTTGGTCAGGGTGTGAGTTGGGGTGGGCAGTCTATGTTTTGTCTTTATTTAGTATGGTCAGGGCGTGAGTTGGGGTGGGCAGTCTATGTTTAGTCTTTATTTAGTATGGTCAGGGCGTGAGTTGGGGTGGGCAGTCTATGTTTAGTCTTTATTTAGTGTTGGTCAGGGCGTGAGTTGGGGTGGGCAGTCTATGTTTTGTCTTTATTTAGTATGGTCAGGGCGCGAGTTGGGGTGGGCAGTCTATGTTTAGTCTTTATTTAGTATGGTCAGGGCGTGAGTTGGGGTGGGCAGTCTATGTTTAGTCTTTATTTAGTGTTGGTCAGGGTGTGAGTTGGGGGGGGCAGTCTGTTTGTTTTAGTATGGTCAGGGCGTGAGTTGGGGTGGGCAGTCTATGTTTTGTCTTTATTTAGTGTTGGTCAGGGCGTGAGTTGGGGTGGGCAGTCTATGTTTAGTATTTATTTAGTATGGTCAGGGCGTGAGTTGGGGTGGGCAGTCTATGTTTAGTCTTTATTTAGTATGGTCAGGGCGTGAGTTGGGGTGGGCAGTCTATGTTTAGTCTTTATTTAGTATGGTCAGGGCGTGAGTTGGGGTGGGCAGTCTATGTTTAGTCTTTATTTAGTATGGTCAGGGCGTGAGTTGGGGTGGGCAGTCTATGTTTAGTCTTTATTTTGTATGGTCAGGGCGTGAGTTGGGGTGGGCAGTCTATGTTTTGTCTTTATTTAGTATGGTCAGGCAGTGAGTTGGGGTGGGCAGTCTATGTTTTGTCTTGATTTAGTATGGTCAGGGCGTGAGTTGGGGTGGGCAGTCTATGTTTTGTCTTTATTTAGTATGGTCACGGCGTGAGTTGGGGTGGGAAGTCTATGTTTAGTCTTTATTTAGTATGGTCAGGGCGTGAGTTGGGGTGGGCAGTCTATGTTTTGTCTTTATTTAGTATGGTCAGGGTGTGAGTTGGGGTGGGCAGTCTATGTTTAGTATTTATTTAGTATGGTCAGGGCGTGAGTTGGGGTGGGCAGTCTATGTTTAGTATTTATTTAGTATGGTCAGGGCGTGAGTTGGGGTGGGCAGTCTATGTTTATTTTTCTAGGTTGTTTTTCTGTGTTCGGCCTAGTATGGTTCTCAATCAGAGGCAGGTGTCGTTAGTTGTCTCTGATTGAGAATCATACTTAGGCAGCCTTTTCTCACTCATCGTGGGTGATTGTTTTCTGTTTTCTGTGTCTGTGTGTTCCACACGGAACTGTTTCGGTTTTCCTTTCTGTCTTTCACTTTGTTATTTTGTATTTTTGAGTTCAGTGATTTTGTTCATTAAAACATGACGAACACGCACCACGCTGCATATTGGTCCGATCTCTCATACTCCTCGTCAGAGGAGGACGAATGCCGTTACAGAATCACCCAAAGGACCGCAGCGTAATGGGTAACGGGCAGCAGCAGCGAGATCTGGACTATATTACAACATGGGACGAAATAGAGAGGTGGTTGGTCGACCCAGTGAGAGTGCCGGAGCCCGTCTGTGATTCTCTGGAACAATGTGAGGAGGGATACCGGAGAATGGAGTTGGTACGGCAGTCAAGGAAGCCCGAGAGGCAGCCCCAAAAATGTATTGGGAGGAGGCACAAGGGGAGTGTGGCGAAGTCAGGTAGGAGACCTGCGCCAACTTCCCGTGCTTACCCTGAGAGAGAGGGACCGGGCAGGCACTGTGTTATGCCGTGAGGTGCACGGTGTCCCCGGTGCGCGTGCATAGCCCGGTGCGGAACATAACAACGCCACTTATCGGCCGGGCAGGAGTGGGCATCGAGCCAGGTGCCATGAAGCCGGCTCAGCGCATCTGGTCTCCTGTGCGTCTCCTCGGGCCGGGGTACATGGCACCAGCCTTACGCATGGTTTCCCCGGTTCACCAGCACAGCCCAGTGTAGGCGATTACACCTCGTCACACTGGCCTGGCTACGGGGAGCATTCAACCAGGTAAGGTTGGGCAGGCTCGGTGCTCGAGAGCTCCAGTGTGCTTCACCACTTCCACGCACCAGCCCTCCGGTGGCAGCCCCACGCACCAGGCTGTCTCTCCGTCTCCTCCCTACAGGTGCTCCCGCCTGTCCGGCGCTGCCAGAGTCTTCCTCCTGTCCTGAGCTGCCAGAGTCTCCCGTCTGTCCTGAGCTGCCAGAGTCTCCCGTCTGTCCTGAGCTGCCAGAGCCGCCAGTCAGCCAGGAGCTGCCAGAGCCGCCAGCCAGCCAGGAGCTGCCAGAGCCGGCAGTCAGCCAGGAGCTGCCAGAGCCGCCAGTCAGCCAGGAGCTGCCAGAGCCGCCAGTCAGCCAGGAGCTGCCAGAGCCGTCAGTCAGCCAGGAGTTGCCAGAGCCACCAGGAGCTGCCAGAATCGCCTGTCACGCAGGCGATGCCAGAATCACCCTTCCCCCCCGGAGCTTGCTGCCGGGAGGGACCTGTGGCTAGGGTCCCCAGTCCGAGGTCGCCGCTCTTAAGAGGCGGATAAAGAGGCGGAGAAAAACTATGGTGATGTAAAACTTTCCCTCTGTTAGTAGTAATGAAGTCTTTACAACATTCATCATGGACAAAACACTACAACTTTCCTTCTGCTAGTAGTAATGAAGTCTTTACATCATTCATCATGGACACAACACTACAACTGTCCTTCTGTTAGTAGTAATGAAGTCTTTACATCATTCAGCATGGACAAAACACTACAACTGTCCTTCTGCTAGTAGTAATGAAGTCTTTACAACATTCATCATGGACACAACACTACAACTTCCCTTCTGTTAGTAGTAATGAACCTTTACATCATTCATCATGGACACAACACTACAACTTTCCTTCTGTTAGTAGTAATGAACCTTTACATCATTCATCATGGACACAACACTACAACTTTCCTTCTGCTAGTAGTAATGTAGCCTTTACAACTGATACTGTCAGCTGGTTCCAGGCAGTGGTGTCTGTATGTTATCATGATAAACTAACTCTATCTCTGATGATGGAGGTCAAGGCTGCAGCGTCTAAAGAGAAGTACATGATAAACGAACTAAATCTGTTGTGGAAACTTCACACCTCTCTGTTGCTGATACTGTTGATTTTATTTAAAAAAAAAAATATTTCACCTTTATTTAACCAGGTAGGCTAGTTGAGAACAAGTTCTCATTTGCAACTGCGACCTGGCCAAGATAAAGCATAGCAGTGTGAACCGACAACACAGAGTTACACATGGAGTAAACAATTAACAAGTCAATAACACAGTAGAAAAAATATATAGTCTATATGCAAATATACATTGTGTGCAAAAGGCATGAGGAGGTAGGCAAATAATTACAATTTAGCAGATTAACACTGGAGTGATAAATGATCAGATGGTCATGTACAGGTAGAGATATTGGTGTGCAAAGAGCAGAAAAGTAAATAAATATAAACAGTATGGGGATGAGGTAGGTAAAATTGGGTGGGCTATTTACCGATAGACTATGTACAGCTGCAGCGATTGGTTAGCTGCTCAGATAGCAGATGTTTGAAGTTGGTGAGGGAGATAAAAGTCTCCAACTTCAGTGATTTTTGCAATTCATTCCAGTCACAGGCTGCAGAGAACTGGAACGAAAGGCGGACAAATGAGGTGTTGGCTTTAGGGATGATCAGTGAGATACACCTGCTGGAGCGCGTGCTACGGGTGGGTGTTGCCATCGTGACCAGTGAACTGAGATAAGGCGGAGCTTTACCTAGCATGGACTTGTAGATGACCTGGAGCCAGTGGGTCTGGCGACGAATATGTAGCGAGGGCCAGCCGACTAGAGCATACAGGTCGCAGTGGTTGGTGGTATAAATTGCTTTAAGCTTTTTTCCATTTACGTAACATTGCAAAAATCAGAAACTTTCTGTCCAAAAATGATGCAGAAAAATGAATCCATGCTTTTGTCACTTCTAGTTTAGACTACTGCAATGCTCTACTCTCCGGCTACCCGGATAAAGCACTAACTAAACTTCAGTTAGTGCTAAATATGTCTGCTAGAATCCTGACTAGAACCCCAAAATTTGATCATATTACTCCAGTGCTAGCCTTTCTACACTGGCTTCCTGTCAAAGCAAGGGCTGATTTCAAGGTTTTACTGCTAACCTACAAAGCATTACATGGGCTTGCTCCTACCTATCTCTCTGATTTGGTCCTGCCGTACATACCTACACATACGCTACGGTCACAAGACGCAGGCCTCCTAATTGTCCCTAGAATTTCTAAGCAAACAGCTGGAGGCAGGGCTTTCTCCTATAGATCTCCATTTTTACGGAACGGTCTGCCTACCCATGTCAGAGACGCAAACTCGGTCTCAACCTTTAAGTCTTTACTGAAGACTCATCTCTTCAGTGGGTCATATGATTGAGTGTAGTCTGGCCCAGGAGTGGGAAGGTGAACGGAAAGGCTCTGGAGCAACGAACCGCCCTTGCTGTCTCTGCCTGGCCGGTTCCCCTCTTTCCACTGGGATTCTCTGCCTCTAACCCTATTACGGGGGCTGAGTCACTGGCTTACTGGGGCTCTCTCATACTGTCCCTGGGAGGGGTGCATCACCTGAGTGGGTTGATTCACTGATGTGGTCATCCTGTCTGGGTTGGCGCCCCCCCTTGGGTTGTGCCATGGCAGAGATCTTTGTGGGCTATACTCAGCCTTGTCTCAGGATGGTAAGTCGGTGGTTGAAGATATCCCTCTAGTGGTGTGGGGGCTGTGCTTTGGCAAAGTGGGTGGGGTTATATCCTTCCTGTTTGGCCCTGTCCGGGGGTGTCCTCGGATGGGCCCACAGTGTCTCCTGACCCCTCCTGTCTCAGCCTCCAGTATTTATGCTGCAGTAGTTTATGTGTCGGGGGGCTAGGGTCAGTTTGTTATATCTGGAGTACTTCTCCTGTCCCATTCGGTGTCCTGTGTGAATCTAAGTGTGAGTTCTCTAATTCTCTCCTCTCTTTCTTTCTCTCTCTCGGAGGACCTGAGCCCTAGGACCATGCTCCAGGACTACCTGACATGATGACTCCTTGCTGTCCCCAGTCCACCTGACCGTGCTGCTGCTCCAGTTTCAACTGTTCTGCCTTATTATTATTCGACCATGCTGGTCATTTATGAACATTTGAACATCTTGGCCATTTTCTGTTATAATCTCCACCCGGCACAGCCAGAACAGGACTGGCCACCCCACATAGCCTGGTTCCTCTCTAGGTTTCTTCCTAGGTTTTGGCCTTTTTAGGGAGTTTTTCCTAGCCACCGTGCTTCTACACCTGCATTGCTTGCTGTTTGGGGTTTTAGGCTGGGTTTCTGTACAGCACTTTGAGATATCAGCTGATGTACGAAGGGCTATATAAAGACATTTGATTTGATTTGACTTGATTTGACTTTAGTAACAAAACGGATGGCACTGTGATAAACTGCATCCTGTTTGCTGAGTAGAGTATTGGAAGCTATTTTGTAGATGACATCGCCGAAGTCGAGGATCGGTAGGATAGTCAGTTTTACTAGGGTAAGCTTGGCGGCTTGAGTGAAGGAGGCTTTGTTGCGGAATAGAAAGTCGACTCTAGATTTGATTATAGATTGGAGATGTTGATATGAGTCTGGAAGGAGAGTTTACAGTCTAGCCAGACACCTAGGTACTTATAGATGTCCACATATTCTAGGTCGGAACCATCCAGGGTGGTGATGCTAGTCGGGCGTGCAGGTGCAGGCAGCGGACGGTTGAAAAGCATGCATTTGGTTTTACTGGCGGTCAAGGCTGCAGAGTCTAAAGATAAGTGTGTTGGTCACAAAAAGGGATGGACTGACAGGGTTGTGGTTATTCACTGCTGCTGAAGAGAGCATCTTTTTCCATCAACCATGATGTTCTGATGAACAGGGTCACTAGGTAAAGAGAGAGGAGAGAGAGATGAGTGAGGGACAGAGGAGCTGATCCTTTCTACTACAGTGAAGACCTCCAACACCACAGGAACAGTTATAGACCCCAACAGGTCTCAGTGTTTAATGTGTAGTTAGATACATTTATACAACCCAATCTGTCTGTGTGTGTTTTTGTGTTTGTCTGATTCCAGTGTGGCTCAGTTGGTAGAGAATGGCCCTTGTAATGCAGGGTTGTGGGTTTGATTCCCACGGGGGACCAGTACAGGAAAAAGTTCAATAATGTATCAACTCACTACTGTAAGTTGCTCTGGACAAGAGTTAAATGACCAAAAATATGAAATGTGTGACTGAGAAACAGAGGTGTTCAACATGATGTTGTTCAGATACAGCTACAAACAGACACAGATCTGCTGCTCTGATACCTCTATGTCTATGTGTGGGGTGGAGACAGCCTATAGACCAGAGCATCATGTTATACTGTTTAAATGTCAGCCACCAGAGCATCATGCTATACTGTTTAAATGTCAGCCACCAGACCAGAGCATCATGTTATACTGTTTAAATGTCAGCCACCAGACCAGAGCATCATGTTATACTGTTTAAATGTCAGCCACCAGAGCATCATGCTATACTGTTTAAATGTCAGCCACCAGACCAGAGCATCATGTTATACTGTTTAAATGTCAGCCACCAGACCAGAGCATCATGTTATACTGTTTAAATGTCAGCCACCAGAGCATCATGTTATACTGTTTAAATGTCAGCCACCAGACCAGAGCATCATGTTATACTGTTTAAATGTCAGCCACCAGACCAGAGCATCATGTTATACTGTTTAAATGTCAGCCACCAGAGCATCATGCTATACTGTTTAAATGTCAGCCACCAGACCAGAGCATCATGTTATACTGTTTAAATGTCAGCCACCAGACCAGAGCATCATGTTATACTGTTTAAATGTCAGCCACCAGACCAGAGCATCATGTTATACTGTTTAAATGTCAGCCACCAGAGCATCATGCTATACTGTTTAAATGTCAGCCACCAGACCAGAGCATCATGTTATACTGTTTAAATGTCAGCCACCAGACCAGAGCATCATGTTATACTGTTTAAATGTCACCCACCAGACCAGAGCATCATGTTATACTGTTTAAATGTCAGCCTCCAGAGCATCATGTTATACTGTTTAAATGTCAACCACCAGAGCATCATGTTATACTGTTTAAATGTCAGCCACCAGACCAGAGCATCATGCTATACTGTTTAAATATCAGCCACCAGTGCTGGCCATAACCCTGTATAGGCCACGTTCTTTATTGATTTCTCTAAACTATTGTCTATTGCCCTTGAGACCTATGATAAAATCATTGTGTTGGGTGATTTTAATATTCATGTTGAGACTGACTCCAAGTCAAGTTGTTTCATATATTTCTTATGTGCGTTACGTACTTCGCATCATCTTTCATGTTGTTTTGATAAGTCAATTATAATGTGGACCTCTACTCACGCTGCGCCTTGGTCCAATTATTTATATGACCGGTTTTAAGGTCTCTGTACTGTAAAACATACAGAATGCTGCAGGGTACTGACCAAGACCAGACAGAGAACACATTACACCGGTTTTAAGGTCTCTGTACTGTAAAACATACAGAATGCTGCAGGGTACTGACCAAGACCAGACAGAGAACACATTACACCGGTTTTAAAGTCTCTGTACTGTAAAACATACAGAATGCTGCAGGGTACTGACCAAGACCAGACAGAGAACACATTACACCGATTTTAAGGTCTCTGTACTGTAAAACATACAGAATGCTGCAGGGTACTGACCAAGACCAGACAGAGAGAACACATTACACCGGTTTTAAGGTCTCTGTATTGGCTGTCTGTGTGTTTTAGAATTCATTATAATATTCATTTTAATATTCTTCTATTGGTTTTTAAATCAATCCTCGATTGTTCACTCCAATACATGTCAGACATGCTTTTAAGTTATGTACCCAGTAGGTCCCTCAGGTCCTCTGGCCTTTTAACTGTCCCAAAGCCAAGGACCAAGAGGCATGGAGAGGACGCCTTATAACTAACTATTACTATGCCCCCAGCCTCTAGAATAGCCTGCCAGAGAACCTGAGGGGAAGTGAAACTGTGGACATATTTAAAAGAGATCTTACAACACATATTTATAGCTTTGCTTTTCCTCTTTCCGCTTTTTGGTTGTTCAGGTGTATTGTTATGATTTTGAAGCACATTGTGTTGCATTCCATGGTGAAGTTGGAACTTTACATACACTTAGATTGGAGTCATTAAAACTATTTTCAACCACTCCACACATTTCTTGTTAACAAACTATAGTTTTGGCAATTCGGTTAGGACTTCTACAATTGTTTACAGCCAGATTATTTCACTGTATCAAAATTCCATTTCACATTCTTAAAATAAAGTCGTGATCCTAACTGACCTAAAACAGGGAATTTTTACTAGGATTAAATGTCAGGAATTGTGAAAAACTGAGTTTAAATGTATTTGGCTAAGGTGTATGTAAACTTCTGACTTCAACTGTATCTCTCTCTCTATCTCTTCCTCTCTCACACAGACATGTAACACACAACACAACCTCACAATGCTAAATGCTACAAGCTAGGCCTCCAGGTGTAGTGGCTTGTGTGTTTGACTCTCAGATACAAAGTCTATGGGTGTGAAAGTGAGACAAACAGACAAGTTCAGAAGAAATGGTACAACATGCTACATCATTATTAACAAACACAACATGCTACATTCTTCATAACACAACATGCTACATCATTCATAACACAACATGTTACATCATTCATAGCATAACATGCTACATCATTCATAACATAACATGATACATCATTCATAACAAACACAACATGCTACATCATTCATAACAAACACAACATGCTACATCATTCATAACACAACATGCTACATCATTCATAACAAACAACATGCTACATCATTCATAACAAACAACATGCTACATCATTCATAACAAACAACATGCTACATCATTCATAACAAACAACATGCTACATCATTCATAACAAACAACATGCTACATCATTCATAACACAACATGATACATCATTCATAACTGGTATGAAATGGCGCCGATAGAGATGGTTGCCTCGCTCCGCGTTCTTAGGAAACTATGCAGTATTTTTTTTTTTGTGGAATATTTCTCATATTGTTACCCCAGGAAATGTCACGTCTCAATACATACAGCCGGGAAGAACTAGTGGACATGAGAGCAAAGTCAACTTACCAACATTTCGACCAGGAATACGACTTTCCCGAAGCGGATCCTCTGTCTGGACCACCACCCAGGACAATGTATCGGATCCCTGTAGGCGACCCAAAACAACGGCACCGCAGAAGCGAAGATGGAGCGGTCTTCTGGTCAGGCTCCATAGATCGGCACATCACTCACCGCTCCTGAGTGTACTACTCGCCAATGTCCAGTGTCTTGACAACAAGGTTGGTGAATTTCAAACAAGGTTTGCCTTCCAGAGGGACATCCGAGATTGTAAAATTCTCTGTTTCACGGAAACATGGCTCACTCAGGATATGTTATCAGAGTCGGTACAGGCACCCGGTATCTTCACGCATCGCGAAACAAACAGAAACAGTCATCTCTCTGCTAAGAAGAAGGGCAGGGTTGTATGCCTTATGATTAACGAGTCGTGGTGTGGTCATAGCAACATACAGGAACTCACGTCCTTTTGTTCCACCTGACCTAGAATTCCTTACAATCAAATGACGACCGCATTATCTACCAAGAAAATTCTCTTTGATTATAATCACAGTCGTGTACCCCCCCCAAGCAGACACCTCGACAGAAAGAACTTAACTGGACTCTATGTCAACTGGAGACCATATGCCTTGAGGCTGCTTTATTGTAGCTGCGGATTTTAACAAAGCTAATCTGAAAACCCACATTTTATCAGCAATTCGAGTGTGCAACCCTGGTACTATTCTGGAGCATTGCTACTCCTACTTCCATGATGCATACAAAGCCCTCCCTCACCCTCCTTTTGGAAAATCTGACCACGACTCAATATTGTTGCTCCCAGCCTATAGACAGAAACTAAAACAGGGAACGCCCATACTCAGATCTGATCTGTTCAACGCTGGTCCGACCAATCGGATTCCACGCGTCAAGATTGGTTCGATCACATGGACTGGGATATGTTCAGGATAGCCAGAGACAACAACATTGATGTATACGCTGACTCTGTGAGCGAGTTTATTAGCAAGTGCATCGGTGATGTTGTACCCATGGCAACTATTAAAACCTTCCCCAACCAGAAACTGTTGACTGATGGCAGCATTCGCGCAAACCTTGAAAGTGCCATTGCTTTTTATCATGGCAAGGTGACCGGAAACATGACCGAATACAAACAGTGCAGCTATGCCCTCCGCAAGGCAATCAAACAACCTAAGCATCAGTATAAAGACAAAGTAGTTGCAATTCAACGGCTCAGACACGAGACGTATGTGGCAGGGTCTACAGTCAATCACGGATTACAAAAAGAAAACCAACCCCGATGTCTTGCTCCCAGACAAATTAAACAACTTCTTTGCTTGCTTTGAGGATAATACAGTGCCACTGACACGGCCCGCTACCAAAACCTGCGGGCTCTCCTTCACCGCTGCCAACATGAGTAAAACATTTTAAACATGTTAACCCTCGCAAGGCTGCCGGCCCAGACGCCATCCCTAGCAGCGTCCTCAGAGCACGCGCAGACCAGCTGGCTGGTGTGTTTACGGACATATTCAATCAATCCCAATCCCAGTCTGCTGTTCCCACATGCTTCAAGAGGGCCACCATTGTTCCTGTTCCCAAGAAAGCTACGGTAACTGAGCTAAATGACTATCACTAGCACTCACTTCTGTCATCATGAAGAGCTTTGAGAGAATAGTCAAGGATGATATCACCTCCACCCTATCTGACACCCTAGACCCACTCCAATTTGATTACCGCCCCAATAGGTCCACAGATGACGCAATTGCAATCACACTGCACACTGCCCTAACCCATCTGGAAAAGAGGAATACCTATGTAAGAATGCTGTTTACAAATTACAGCTCAGCATTTAACACCATAGTACCCTCCAAACTCATCAATAAGCTTGAGCCCCTGGTTCTCGACCCCGCCCTGTGCAACTGGACATTCTGACGGACCGCCTGGTACGGCAAGTGCTCCGCCCACATCTGTAAGGTCTGCACAATGCATCACCGGGGGCAAACTACCTGCCCTCCAGGACACCTACACCACCCGATGTCACAGGAAGGCGATAAAGATCATCAAGGACAACAACCACCCGAGCCACTGCCTGTTCACTCCGCTATCATCCAGAAGGCGAGGTCAGTACAGGTGCATCAAAGCTGGGACCGAGAGACTGAAAAACAGCTTCAATCTCAAGGCCATCAGACTGTTGAACTGCCAACATACTGACTCAAATCGCTAGCCACTTTAATAATTAAAAATGGGATGTAATAAATGTATCACTAGCCACTTTAAACAATGCCACTTTGTATCATGTTTACATACCCTACATTACTCATCTCATATGTATATCTGCTAACCCCATGTGAATGTGACCAGTAAAATGTGATTTGATTTGAACAAATACAACATGCTACATCATTCATAACAAACAACATGCTACATCATTCATAACACAACAACTTACATCATTCATAACATGCTACATCATTCATAACACAACATGCTACATCATTCATAACAAACACAACATGCTACATCATTCATAACACAACATGCTACATCATTCATGACACAACATGCTACATCATTCATAACACAACATGCTACATTATTCATAACACAACATGCTACATCATTCATGACACAACATGCTACATCATTCATAACACAACATGCTACATTATTCATAACACAACATGCTACATAATTCATATCACACCA
The DNA here is from genome assembly GCF_002021735.2 of Oncorhynchus kisutch. Lineage (NCBI taxonomy): Eukaryota > Metazoa > Chordata > Actinopteri > Salmoniformes > Salmonidae > Oncorhynchus > Oncorhynchus kisutch. Next base: position 2,596,437 of record NC_034189.2, on the reverse strand, counting down.
TGTTACAACATTCATAACACAACATGTTACATCATTCATGACACAACATGCTACATCATTCATAACACAACATGCTACATTATTCATAACACAACATGCTACATCATTCATAACACAACATGCTACATCATTCATGACACAACATGCTACATCATTCATAACACAACATGCTACATTATTCATAACACAACATGCTACATCATTCATGACACAACATGCTACATCATTCATAACACAACATGCTACATTATTCATAACACAACATGCTACATTATTCATAACACAACATGCTACATCATTCATAACACAACGTGCTACATCATTCCTAACAAACACAACATGCTACATCATTCCTAACACAACATGCTACATCATTCATAACACAACATGCTACATCACTCATAACACAACATGCTACATCACGCATAACAAACACAACATGCTACATCATTCATAACACAACACGCTACATCATTCATTAAACACACTTCATTTTGAAGTTAGCGTTGAAGGGTTAGGGTTAGAGTTGAAGTTGAAGTTAGGGTTGGAGTTGAAGCTAGGGTTAGAGTTGAAGTTAGGGTTAGGTTGAAGTTAGGGTTAGAGTTGAAGTTGAAGTTAGGGTTAGAGTTGAAGTTAGGTTTGAAGTTAGAGTTGAATTTAGGGTTGACGTTAGGGTAAGGGTGGAGATTAGCGTTGAAGTTAGGTTTGAAGTTAGGATTAGGTGGACCTACCTCAGTCTGTACATTAGGGTTAGGGTTAGTGATACAGTGATCTGGACCTACCTCAGTCTGTACATTAGGGATAGTGATACAGTGATCTGGACCTACCTCAGTCTGTACATTAGGGTTAGTGATACAGTGATCTGGACCTACCTCAGTCTGTACATTAGGGTTAGTGATACAGTGATCTGGACCTACCTCAGTCTGTACATTAGGGTTAGTGATACAGTGATCTGGACCTACCTCAGTCTGTACATTAGGGTTAGTGATACAGTGATCTGGATTTACCTCAGTCTGTACATTAGGGGTAGTGATACAGTGATCTGGACCTACCTCAGTCTGTACATTAGGGTTAGTGATACAGTGATCTGGACCTACCTCAGTCTGTACATTAGAGTTAGTGATACAGTGATCTGGACCTACCTCAGTCTGTACATTAGGGTTAGTGATACAGTGATCTGGACCTACCTCAGTCTGTACATTAGGGTTAGTGATACAGTGATCTGGACCTACCTCAGTCTGTACATTAGGGTTAGTGATACAGTGATCTGGACCTACCTCAGTCTGTACATTGGGGTTCGTGGTACAGGGATCTGGACCTACCTCAGTCTGTACATTAGGGTTAGTGATACAGTGATCTGGACCTACCTCAGTCTGTACATTAGGGTTAGTGATACAGTGATCTGGATCTACCTCAGTCTGTACATTAGGGTTAGTGATACAGTGAGCTGGACCTACCTCAGTCTATACATTAGGGGTAGTGATACAGTGATCTGGACCTACTTCAGTCTGTACATTAGGGTTAGTGATACAGTGATCTGGACCTACCTCAGTCTGTACATTAGGGTTAGTGATACAGTGATCTGGACCTACCTCAGTCTGTACATTAGGGTTAGTGATACAGTGATCTGGACCTACCTCAGTCTGTACATTAGGGTTAGTGATACAGTGATCTGGACCTATCTCAGTCTGTACATTCAGTCCCAGGATCCAGATACAGCTCTACCTAAAGTTCACACAGATTACATTTGTTAAAATGGCAATATCTACCTTTTGAGTAACCCAACTAATCCACATAGAATTATGTTATAGATCTGTCAAACTGCTGTAAAGCCAATCTAAGTAGCTGTCTGTCTGTCTGTCTGTCTGTCTGTCTGTCTGTCTGTCTGTCTGTCTGTCTGTCTGTCTGTCTGTCTGTCTGTCTGTCTGTCTGTCTGTCTGTCTGTCTGTCTGTCTGTCTGTCTGTCTGTCTGTCTGTCTGTCTGTCTGTCTGTCTGTCTCTCTCTCTCTCTCTCTCTCTCTCTCTGTCTGTCTTCACTGCTGAGTTGTCAGGGTCTGGAACGACCTTCTGACCTGCCTGTCTGTCTGTCTGTCTGTCTGTCTGTCTGTCTGTCTGTCTGTCTGTCTCTCTGTCTGTCTCTCTGTCTGTCTGTCTTCACCGCTGAGTAGACAGGGTCTGGAACGACCTTCTGACCTGTATCTCTGTCTGTCTGTCTGTCTTCACTGCTGAGTAGACAGGGTCTGGAACGACCTTCTGACCTGTATCTCTGTCTGTCTTCACCGCTGAGTAGACAGGGTCTGGAACAACCTTCTCTGAAAGAAACACATAAACAGGTCACAACTAGTGAGATACATACAACTATTGTTAAAAACACAGTAAATACATATGATTTACTTCAGAAAAATGAGGGGAGTGTTGATGGTCTCTCCCTTCTTCCTACCTCTCCTCCTGTTGTGTTGTCTCTTCTCAGTGTGGTTGATGTCAGCATAGGTCACATCACCTGGACCGGATCGACCTGGAACTAAACACAGGAGAGAGAGGGGATATTAACACAGACTGGACCAGATCCACCTGGAACTAAACACAGGAGAGAGAGAGGAGATCAACACAGACTGGACCAGATCCACCTGGAACTAAACACAGGAGAGAGAGAGGAGATCAACACAGACTGGACCAGATCCACCTGGAACTAAAGACAGGAGAGAGAGAGGATATTAACACAGACTGGACCAGATCCACCTGGAACTAAACACAGGAGAGAGAGGGGAAATTACCACAGACTGGACCAGATCCACCTGGAACTAAACACAGGAGAGAGAGAGGATATTAACACAGACTGGACCAGATACACCTGGAACTAAACACAGTAGAGAGAGAGAGAGGATATTAACACAGACTGGACCACCTGGAACTAAACACAGGAGAGAGAGAGGATATTAACACAGACTGGACCAGATCCACCTGGAACAATTTTTTTATTTAAATTTTGTATAATTTTTTTACCTTTATTTAACCAGGCAAGTCAGTTAAAAACATATTCTTATTTTCAATGACGACCTAGGAACAGTGGGTTTACTGCCTGTTCAGGGGGCAGAACGACAGATTTGTATCTTGTCAGCTCGGAGGGTTTGAACTCGCAACCTTCCGGTTACTAGTCCAACGCTCTAACCACTAGGCTACGCTGCCTAAACACAGGAGAGAGAGAGGATATTAACACAGACTGGACCAGATCCACCTGGAACTAAACACAGTAGAGAGAGAGAGAGAGGATATTAACACAGACAGGACCAGCTGAGAGAGGACAGTCATATTAACACAGACTGGACCAACTGAGAGAGGAGAGTCACATTAACACAGACTGGCCCAGCTGAGAGAGGATATTAACACAGACTGGACCAGATGAGAGAGGACAGTCACATTAACACAGACTTTACCAGCTGAGAGAGGACAGTCATATTAACACAGACTGGACCAGCTGAGAGAGGATATTAACACAGACTGGACCAGCTGAGAGAGGATATTAACACAGACTGGACCAGCTGAGAGAGGATATTAACACAGACTGGACCAGCTGAGAGAGGATATTAACACAGACTGGACCAGCTGAGAGAGGATATTAACACAGACTGGACCAGCTGAGAGAGGACAGTCACATTAACACACATTAAGACGATTTTGAATGTTCCTGAGTGGCCTAGTTACAGTTTTGACTGAAATCGGCTTGAAAATCTATGACAAGACTTCCAGGTTTGCAGAGACATACCCAGAAAGACTCACAGCTCTTAGAGACTGACCCAGAAATACTCACAGCTCTTAGAGACTGACCCAGAAATACTCACAGCTCTTAGAGACTGACCCAGAAAGACTCACAGCTCTTAGAGACTTACCCAGAAAGACTCACAGCTCTTAGAGACTTACCCAGAAACACTCACAACTCTTAGAGACTTACCCAGAAAGACTCACAGCTCTTAGAGACTTACCCAGAAATACTCACAGCTCTTAAAGACTTACCCAGAAAGACTTACAGCTCTTAGAGACTTACCCAGAAAGACTCACAGCTCTTCAATTTTATTGGTTACATGCGCCGAATTCAACCTTAACATGAAATAATTACTTACAAGCCCTAAACCATCAATGCAGTTTAAAAAAGACGAATAAGAAATAAAAATACCATTAAAGAGCAGCAGTAAAATAACAACAGCGAGACAATATACAGGGGGTACAGAGTTAATGTATTGATTCAGGGGTCCATTTCTAAAACCATGTTTTCACCTTGTCATTGTGGGGTTTTGTGATGTCATTGTGGGGTATTGTGATGTCATTGTGAGATATTGTGATGTCATTATGGGGTATTGTGATGTCATTGTGGAGTTTTGTGATGTCATTATGGGGTATTGTGATGTCATTGTGAGATATTGTGATATCATTATGGGGTATTGTGATGTCATTATGGGGTTTTGTGATGTCATTGTGGGGTTTTGTGATGTCATTGTGGGGTATTGTGATGTCATTGTGAGATATTGTGATATCATTATGGGGTATTGTGATGTCATTGTGGGGTTTTGTGATATCATTGTGAGATATTGTGATGTCATTATGGGGTATTGTGATGTCATTGTGGGGTATTGTGATGTCATTGTGAGATATTGTGATATCATTATGGGGTATTGTGATGTCATTGTGAGATATCGTGATGTCATTGTGAGATATTGTGATGTCATTATGGGGTATTGTGATGTCATTGTGGGGTGGGTGAGAAATAATACATTTTGAATTCAGTCTGGAACACAAGAAAATGCGGAATAAGTCAAGGGGTATGAATACTTTCTGAAGGCACTGTATTTAATTACAAAAAATAAAATATGTTAAAGTGGGAAGTAGGCATTGGTCTTTAGCCCGAAAAATAAAATAAATTCACACGAGCACCACAATTCCTTCTACACCCATGCACTACCAAGGTTTTCCAGCACACAGCTTTGACCTACTACGGTAGCTATGTTGGTCTATTGTACTTCAAACAATGTGTTGGCATGTTGCTTAGGATTCAAACCTGCTCTGTTGCTGCTGATACCCACCAGAAATGTCTAAACCCAGAGGCACAATATCGCAAGGCTTCGGGGAATGCTTGCAAAACAGACCAATCAGACCAGGCCGGGGTTTGGGGTTAGAGAAGTCAAAAGAGAAGTGAAACATACTTCCTTAGTCGTTAATTTTTTTGAAATGTAAAGGCACAACCTAAATTAGAAACAATGTCTTCAGTGGTGGAACATGTTATTACTCCACTAGATTAGAGACAATGTCTTCAGTAGTTGTTATTACTCCACTGGATTAGAGACAATGTCTTCAGTAGAGGAACATGTTATTACTCCACTAGATTAGAGACAATGTCTTCAGTGGTGGAACATGTTATTAGTCCACTAGATTAGAGACAATGTCTTCAGTAGTGGAACATGTTATTACTCCACTAGATTAGAGACAATGTCTTCAGTAGTTGTTATTACTCCACTAGATTAGAGACAATGTCTTCAGTAGAGGAACATGTTATTACTCCACTAGATTAGAGACAATGTCTTCAGTAGTTGTTATTACTCCACTAGATTAGAGACAATGTCTTCAGTAGTTGTTATTACTCCACTGGATTAGAGACAATGTCTTCAGTAGTGGAACATGTTATTACTCCACTAGATTAGAGACAATGTCTTCAGTAGAGGAACATGTTATTACTCCACTAGATTAGAGACAATGTCTTCAGTAGTGGAACATGTTATTACTCCACTAGATTAGAGACAATGTCTCCAGTAGTGGAACATGTTATTACTCCACTAGATTAGAGACAATGTCTTCAGTAGGGGAACATGTTATTACTCCACTAGATTAGAGACAATGTCTTCAGTAGTGGAACATGTTATTACTCCACTAGATTAGAGACAATGTCTTCAGTAGTGGAACATGTTATTACTCCACTAGATTAGAGACAATGTCTCCAGTAGTGGAACATGTTATTACTCCACTAGATTAGAGACAATGTCTCCAGTAGTGGAACATGTTATTACTCCACTAGATTAGAGACAATGTCTCCAGTAGTGGAACATGTTATTACTCCACTAGATTAGAGACAATGTCTCCAGTAGTGGAACATGTTATTACTCCACTAGATTAGAGACAATGTCTCCAGTAGTGGAACATGTTATTACTCCACTAGATTAGAGACAATGTCTTCAGTAGGGGAACATGTTATTACTCCACTAGATTAGAGACAATGTCTTCAGTAGTGGAACATGTTATTACTCCACTAGATTAGAGACAATGTCTTCAGTGGTGGAACATGTTATTACTCCACTAGATTAGAGACAATGTCTCCAGTAGTGGAACATGTTATTACTCCAAACTCATGAAGTGACAAACTGACACATTTTCTAACACATTTTAGGAAGCTTTATTTGACAAGATGGCAGCGATACAACGGTGTTGCTCAAGATAAACACACACAATTACATTATAGAAAAATACACTTTCCAATTTCACATGAACAAACAGAATATAACAGAGCAGCTCAATATAAAACACATTGAAGTCTTTACATCATTCATCATGGACAAAACACTACAACTGTCCTTCTGTTATTAGTAATGAACCTTTACATCATTCATCATGGACAAAACACTACAACTCTCCTTCTGCTAGTAGTAATGAAGCCTTTACATCATTCATCATGGACACAACACTACAACTTTCCTTCTGTTAGTAGTAATGAAGTCTTTACATCATTCATCATGGACAAAACATTACAACTGTCCTTTACAACTGATACTGTCAGCTGGTTCCAGTCAGTGGTGTCTGTATGTTCTCATGATAAACCAACTCTTGTTGTTGATAGTTCCAGTCAGTGGTGTCTGTATGTTCTCATGATAAACTGACTCTTGTTGTTGATAGTTCCAGTCAGTGGTGTCTGTATGTTCTCATGATAAACTAACTCTTGTTGTTGATAGTTCCAGTCAGTGGTGTCTGTATGTTCTCATGATAAACTAACTCTAACTCTGTTGATGGAGGTCAAGGCTGCAGCGTCTAAAGAGAAGTACATGATAAACTGACTCTCTCTGTTGTGGAAACTTCACACCTCTCTGTTGCTGATACTGTTGGAGGTCAAGGCCGCAGTTGGTTATGAAAAGGGAAGGAGGGAGAGAGAAGAGAAAGGAGAAGTAAAGAGATGGACTGACAGGGTTGTGGTTATTCACCGCAGCTGAAGAGAGCATCTTTTTCCATCCACCATGATGTTCTGATGAACAGGATCACTAGGTAAAGAGAGAGGAGAGAGAGATGAGTGAGGGACAGTGGAGCTGATCCAGTCTACTACAGTGAAGACCTCCAACACCACAGGAACATTTATAGACCCCAACAGGTCTCAGTGTTTAATGTGTAGTTAGATATATTTATACACCCCAACAGGTCTCAGTGTTTAATGTTTTAGATACATTTATAGACCCCAACAGGTCTCAGTGTTTAATGTGCAGTTAGATACATTTATACACCCCAACATACACCCCAATTATAATGACTGATTCAACCATGTGTTTGACTGGTGTTTTAAGTGTTTAGAACTCTGAATGTACATCACACAGAATACGTGCAGCTGAAGTTGGAAGTTCACATACACTTGAGCCAAAAATATTTTAACTCAGTTTTTCACAATTCCTGACATTTAATCCTTGCTTGCACACACTTTTTCAGTTCTGCCCACAAATGTTTTATAGGATTAAGGTCAGGGCTTTGTGATGGCCACTCCAATTCCTTGACTTGGTTGTCCTTAAGCCATTTTGCCACAACTTTGGAAGTATGCTTAGGGTCATTGTCCATTTGGAAGACCCATTTGTGACCAAGCTTTAACTTCCTGACTGATGTCTTGAGATTGTACTTCAATATATCCACGTAGTTTTTCCTTCCACATGATGCCATCTATTTTGTGAAGTGCACCAGCCCCTCCTGCAGCAAAGCACCCCCACAACATGATGCTGCCACCCCCGTGCTTCACGGTTGGGATGGTGTTATTCGGCTTGCAAGCCTCCCCATTTTTCCTCCAAACATAACGATGGTCATTATGGCCAAACAGTTCTATTTTTGTTTAATCAGACCAGAGGACATCTCTCCAAAAAGAGCGATCTTTGTCCCCATGTGCAGTTGCAAACCGTAGTCTGGCTTTTTTATGGCGGTTTTGGAGCAGTGGAATCTTCCTTGCTGAGCGGCCTTTCAGGTTATGTTGATATAGGACTAGTTTTACTGTGGATACAGATACTCTTTTACCTGTTTCCTCCAGCATCTTGACAAGGTCCTTTGCTGTTGTTCTGGGATTGATTTGCACTTTTCGCACCAAAGTACAATCATCTCTAAGAGACAGAACGCGTCTCCATCCTGAGCGGTTTGACTGCTGCGTGGTCCCATGGTGTTTATACTTGCGTACTATTGTTTGTACAGATGAATGTGGTACCTTCAGGCATTTGGAAATTGCTCCCAAGGATGAACCAGACTTATGGAGATCTACAATTTCTTTCTTTGTTTGTGGGTCTGTGTGTGTTTGTGTGTCTGTGGGTCTGTGTGGGTCTCTGTGTGTGTGTGTGTGTGTGTGTGTGTGTGTGTGTGTGTGTGTGTGTGTGTGTGTGTGTGTGTGTGTGTGTGTGTGTGTGTGTGTTTTTGTTTCTCTGCATGTGTGTCTGTGTGTTTGGCTCAGTTTGTGTGTCTGTGTGGCTCGGTTAGTAGAGAATGGCGCTTGGAAAAGTTCAACCTTGTATCCGCTCACAGTTGTGTCGCTCTGGACAAGTGTTACTGCTAAATGACTCACTACTTACTGTAAGTGGCTCTGGACAAGTGTTTCTGCTAAATCAAATCAAATCAAAATCAAAAATCTAATCAAATCAAATCAAATTTATTCATATAGCCCTTCGTACATCAGCTGATATCTCAAAGTGCTGTACAGAAACCCAGCCTAAAACCCCAAACAGCAAGCAATGCAGGTGTAGACTCACTACTTACTGTAAGTGGCTCTGGACAAGTGTTTCTGCTAAATGACTCACTACTTACTGTAAGTCGCTCTGGACAAGTGTTTCTGCTAAATGACTCACTACTTACTGTAAGTAGCTCTGGACAAGTGTTTCTGCTAAATGACTCACTACTTACTGTAAGTGGCTCTGGACAAGTGTTTCTGCTAAATGACTCACTAATTACTGTAAGTGGCTCTGGACAAGTGTTTCTGCTAAATGACTCACCACTTACTGTAAGTGGCTCTGGACAAGTGTTTCTGCTAAATGACTCACTACTTACTGTAAGTGGCTCTGGACAAGTGTTTCTGCTAAATGACTCACTACTTACTGTAAGTGGCTCTGGACAAGTGTTTCTGCTAAATGACTCACTACTTACTGTAAGTGGCTCTGGACAAGTGTTTCTGCTAAATGACTCACTACTTACTGTAAGTGGCTCTGGACAAGTGTTTCTGCTAAATGACTCACTACTTACTGTAAGTGGCTCTGGACAAGTGTTTCTGCTAAATGACTCACTACTTACTGTAAGTGGCTCTGGACAAGTGTTTCTGCTAAATGACTCACCACTTACTGTAAGTGTCTCTGGACAAGTGTTTCTGCTAAATGACTCACTACTTACTGTAAGTGTCTCTGGACAAGTGTTTCTGCTAAATGACTCACTACTTACTGTAAGTGGCTCTGGACAAGTGTTTCTGCTAAATGACTCACTACTTACTGTAAGTGCCTCTGGACAAGTGTTTCTGCTAAATGACTCACTACTTACTGTAAGTGGCTCTGGACAAGTGTTTCTGCTAAATGACTCACTACTTACTGTAAGTGGCTCTGGACTAGTGTTTCTGCTAAATGACTCACTACTTACTGTAAGTGGCTCTGGACAAGTGTTTCTGCTAAATGACTCACTACTTACTGTAAGTGGCTCTGGACAAGTGTTTCTGCTAAATGACTCACCACTTACTGTAAGTGTCTCTGGACAAGTGTTTCTGCTAAATGACTCACTACTTACTGTAAGTGTCTCTGGACAAGTGTTTCTGCTAAATGACTCACTACTTACTGTAAGTGGCTCTGGACAAGTGTTTCTGCTAAATGACTCACTACTTACTGTAAGTGTCTCTGGACAAGTGTTTCTGCTAAATGACTCACTACTTACTGTAAGTGGCTCTGGACAAGTGTTTCTGCTAAATGACTCACTACTTACTGTAAGTGGCTCTGGACAAGTGTTACTGCTAAATGACTCACTACTTACTGTAAGTGGCTCTGGACAAGTGTTACTGCTAAATGACTCACTACTTACTGTAAGTGGCTCTGGACAAGTGTTTCTGCTAAATGACTCACTACTTACTGTAAGTGGCTCTGGACAAGTGTTTCTGCTAAATGACTCACTACTTACTGTAAGTCGCTCTGGACAAGTGTTTCTGCTAAATGACTCACTACTTACTGTAAGTGACGTATCAGAGCAGGAGATCTGTGGCTGATTGAGGTTGTAGCTAAATGTCTATATGTGCGGAGGGGGTGTGGGTGATGTTGTTCACAGAGAGACGTATCAGAGCAGGAGATCTGTGGCTGATTGAGGTTGTAGCTAAATGTATATATGTGCGGAGGGGGTGTGGGTGATGTTGTTCACATAGAGACGTATCAGAGCAGGAGATCTATGGCTGATTGAGGTTGTAGCTAAATGTATATATGTGCGGAGGGGGTGTGGGTGATGTTGTTCACAGAGTGACTTATCAGAGCAGGAGATCTGTGGCTGATTGAGGTTGTAGCTAAATGTCTATATGTGTGTGTGGGGGGGCAGCCTCTATTTTTTATGCTGTCAGTAGTAAGGACATTTCATTTCGTGACTTTGGGTCTTTTGAGCATCATGTTATACTGTTTAAATGTCAGCCATCAGAGCATCATGTTATACTGTTTAAATGTCAGCCATCAGAGCATCATGTTATACTGTTTAAATGTCAGCCACCAGAGCATCATGTTATACTGTTTAAATGTCAGCCATCAGAGCATCATGTTATACTGTTTAAATGTCAGCCATCAGAGCATCATGTTATACTGTTTAAATGTCAGCCACCAGAGCATCATGTTATACTGTTTAAATGTCAGCCACCAGAGCATCATGTTATACTGTTTAAATGTCAGCCACCAGACCAGAGCATCATGTTATACTGTTTAAATGTCAGCCACCAGAACAGGGCATCATGTTATACTGTTTAAATGTCAGCCACCAGACCAGGGCATCATGTTATACTGTTTAAATGTCAGCCACCAGACCAGAGCATCATGTTATACTGTTTAAATGTCAGCCACCAGACCAGAGCATCATGTTAGACTGTTTAAATGTCAGCCACTAGACCAGAGCAACATGTTATACTGTTTAAATGTCAGCCACCAGACCAGAGCATCATGTTATACTGTTTAAATGTCAGCCACCAGAGCATCATGTTATACTGTTTAAATGTCAGCCACCAGAGCATCATGTTATACTGTTAAAATGTCACCCACCAGAGCAGAGCATCATGCTATACTGTTTAAATATCAGCCACCAGTGTTGGCCATAACCCTGTATAGACCACGTTCTTTATTGATTTCTATAAACTATTGTCTATTGCCCTTGAGACCTATGATAAAATCATTGTGTTGGGTGATTTTAATATTCATGTTGAGAAAGAGACTGACTCAGGGTACTGACCAAGACCAGACAGAGAACACATTACACCGGTTTTAAAGTCTCTGTACTGTAAAACATACAGAATGCTGCAGGGTGCTGACCAACACCAGACAGAGAACACATTACACTGGTTTTAAGGTATCTGTACTGTAAAACATACAGAATGCTGCAGGGTACTGACCAACACCAGACAGAGAGAACACATTACACCGGTTTTAAGGTCTCTGTATTGGCTGTCTGTGTGTTTTAGAATTCATTATAATATTCATTTTAATATTCTTCTATTGGTTTTTAAATCAATCCTCGATTGTTCACCCCAATACATGTCAGACATGCTTTAAGTTATGTACCCAATAGGTCCCTCAGGTCCTCTGGCCCTTTATCTATCCCAAAGCCAATGACCAAGAGGCATGGAGAGGCAGCCTTTTAACTATCCCAAAGCCAAGGACCAAGAGGCATGGAGAGGACGCCTTATAACTAACTATTACTATGCCCCCAGCCTCTAGAATAGCCTGCCAGAGAACCTGAGGGGAAGTGAAACTGTGGACATATTTAAAAGAGATCTTACAACACATATTTATAGCTTTGCTTTTCCTCTTTCCGCTTTTTGGTTGTTCAGGTGTATTGTTATGATTTTGAAGCACATTGTGTTGCATTCCATGGTGAAGTTGGAACTTTACATACACTTAGATTGGAGTCATTAAAACTATTTTCAACCACTCCACACATTTCTTGTTAACAAACTATAGTTTTGGCAATTCGGTTAGGACTTCTACAATTGTTTACAGACAGATTATTTCACTGTATCAAAATTCCATTTCACATTAAAATAAAGTGGTGATCCTAACTGACCTAAAACAGGGAATTTTTACTAGGATTAAATGTCAGGAATTGTGAAAAACTGTGTTTAAATGTATTTGGCTAAGGTGTATGTAAACTTCTGACTTCAACTGTATCTCTTCCTCTCTCATACAGACATGTAACACACAACACAACCTCACAATGCTAAATGCTACAAGCATATCATTCATAACACAACATGCTACATCATTCATAACACAACATGCTACATCATTCATAACACAACATGCTACATCATTCATAACAAACAACATTCTACATCATTCATAACAAACACAACATGCTCCACCTAGGGGAGGGTCCGGGTGGGCGTCTGTCCACGGTGGCGACTCCGGCTCGGGACGTGGACCCCACTCCAACCAAGTCTTAGTCACGCGTCCTTTGATTGGCGCCCCTCGCCGCCGACCTTGGCCTAATAACCCTCACCAAGGACCCCACTGGACTGAGGGGAAGCTCGGGACTGAGGGGTAGCAGCTCGGGACTGAGGGGTAGCTCGGGACTGAGGGGAAGCTCGGGACTGAAGCTCGGCATTGAGGGGAAGCTCGGCATTGAGGGGAAGCTCGGCACTGAGGGGAAGCTCGGGACTGAGGTGAAGCTCCGCACTGAGGGGAAGCTCGGGACTGAGGGGAAGCTCAGGCAGGTAGTTGGCTCTGGCAGATCCTGGCTAGCTGGTGGTTCTGGCAGATCCTGGCTGACTGGCGGTTCCGGCAAATCCTGGCTGACTGGCGGATCCTGGCTGACTGGCCGATCTGGAAGATCCTGGCTGACTGGCGGATCCTGGCTGACTGGCGGATCTGGAAGATCCTGGCTGACTGGCGGATCTGGAAGATCATGGATGACTGGCGGATCCTGGCTGACTGGCGGATCTAGCTGCTCTGGCTGCTCCATGCGGACTGGCAGCTCTGGCTGCTCCATGCAGACTGGCAGCTCTGGCTGCTCCATGCAGACTGGCAGCTCTGGCTGCTCCATGCAGACTGGCAGCTCTGGCTGCTCCATGCAGATGGGCAGCTCTGGCTGCTCTATGCAGACTGGCAGCTCTGGCTGCTCCATGCAGACTGGCAGCTCTGGCTGCTCCATGCAAACTGGCAGCTCTGGCTGCTCCATGCAGACTGGCAGCTCTGGCTGCTCCATGCAGACTGGCGGCTCTGGCTGCTCCCTGCAGACTGGCAGCTCTGGCTGCTCCCTGCAGACTGGCAGCTCTGGCTGCTCCATGCAGACTGGCAGCTCCATGCAGACTGGCAGCTCTGGCTGCTCCCTGCAGACTGGCAGCTCTGGCTGCTCCCTGCAGACTGGCAGCTCTGGCTGCTCCATGCAGATGGGCAGCTCTGGCTGCTCTATGCAGACTGGCAGCTCTGGCTGCTCCATGCAAACTGGCAGCTCTGGCTGCTCCATGCAGACTGGAAGCTCTGGCTGCTCCATGCAGACTGGCGGCTCTGGCTGCTCCCTGCAGACTGGCAGCTCTGGCTGCTCCCTGCAGACTGGCAGCTCTGGCTGCTCCACGCAGATGGGCGCTCTGGCTGCTCTATGCAGACTGGCAGCTCTGGCTGCTCCATGCAAACTGGCAGCTCTGGCTGCTCCATGCAGACTGGAAGCTCTGGCTGCTCCATGCAGACTGGCGGCTCTGGCTGCTCCCTGCAGACTGGCAGCTCTGGCTGCTCCCTGCAGACTGGCAGCTCTTGCTGCTCCATGCAGACTGGCAGCTCCATGCAGACTGGCAGCTCTGGCTGCTCCCTGCAGACTGGCAGCTCTGGCTGCTCCATGCAGACTGGCAGCTCTGGCTGCTCCATGCAGACTGGCAGCTCTGGCTGCTCCATGCAGACTGGCAGCTCTGGCTGCTCCATGCAGATTAGCAGCTCTGGCTGCGCTGAACAGGCAGGAAACTCAGACAGCGCTGGAGAGGAGAAAGGCTCTGGCAGCGCTGAACAGGCGAGGCGCACTGAAGGCCTGGTGCGTGGTGCTGGCACTGGTGGTACTGGGCCGAGGACACGCACAGGAAGCCTGGTGCGGGGAGCTGCCACCGGAGTACTGGTGTGTGAAGGTGGCACAGGATGGACCGGACCGTGAAGGTGTACTGGAGAGCCTGAGAGCAGGGCTGGCACAGGACATGCAAGGCTAGGTAGGTACACAGGAGGCCTAGTGCGTGAGGCTGGCACAATTTTCACCAGCCGACTAACACGCACCTCAGGATGAGTATGGAGCGCTGACCCAGGTGCCATTAAATCCCCGACACGCTCCGTCGGGCGAATATCGTACCTAAAGTAGCAACTCCTTCATACCTCTCTCCTCCACTTTCCCCATTAACTCCTTCACAGTCTCTGCTTCACTCACCTCCAACACAGGCTCTGGTTCTGGTCTCCTTGGCTCCTCACGATAAACAGGTGGAGTTGGCTCAGGTCTGAACCATGACTCTGCCACACTCTCCCTGAGTCCCCCCCCCCCCCCCCCCAATACATTTTTGGGGCTGACTCTCGGGCTTCCTTCTGCGCCGCCGTGCTTGTCTCTTCAACTCCATTCTCCTATAGCCCTCTTCGCACTGCTCCAGCGAATCCCAGGCAGGCTCCGGCACTCTCCCTGGGTCGACCGCCCACCTGTCTATTTCCTCCCAAGTCGTATAATCCAACCTTGGTTGCTCCTGCTGCCGCTGCCTGTCACCACGCTGCTTGGTCCTGGTGTGGTGGGTGATTCTGTTACGGCTTTCTTCCGTCTAAAGAGAGTCGGACCAAAATGCGGCGATACATCTTTAATAGACGAAAAAAACACGAACAAACAAAAAACGTAATGTGAAAATCTAAACAGTCTATCTTGTGCTAACACACACAGAGACATGAACAATCACCCACGAAACACTCAAAGAATATGGCTGCCCAAATATGGTTCCCAATCAGAGACAACGAGAATTCACCTGCCTCTGATTGAGAACCGCCTCAGGCAACCATAGACTATGCTAGAAAACCCCACTAAGTCACAATCCCAAAACCTATGAAAAACCCCCATACAGAAACACAACACAAAATAAACCCATGTCACACCCTGGACTGACCAAATAAATAAAGAAAACACAAAATACTAAGACCAGGGCGTGACAACATGCTACATCATTCATATCACAACATGCTACATCATTCATAACAAACACAACATGATACATCATTCATAACAAACAACATGCTACATCATTCATAACACAACATGCTACATCATTCTGTCACGGTTCATGAATCCACTGCCTGTCTCTCTCTCTCTCTCTCTCTCTCTCTCTCTCTCTCTCTCTCTCTCTCTCTCTCTCTCTCGTGTTTGTGTGGGCGTGGTTCCCAATCTCGGCCTGATTGTCTGTGCCAGCTGGAATCACTTATCTTCCCTTTATATGTTCTGTAACCAGTGTTTCTTGTTGTCAGATCGTTGTTACTTCTCTGAGTTTGTGTCGTGTGTCCGTACTCATCTCTCACCGCCCTTGTGTGGATTATCTGCTGTGCTCCCTCCTACACATCCGGACACACTCCCCTGGATTTCTCAGCACGCTTTCATCGGAAGATGCGCCCTAGTCCCTGGGTCGGATTCCGTCTGAGTACAGTCAGTCTGTCCTGTTGCTGCTGTAAACTGTATTCATTAAACCATCGTTGCTTGCATCTTGCATCCGCCTCTGTATTGTCACAGAACGATCTGACCAGACCATGGATGCAGCGAGTTCAACGAGTCTGACCGAATTCATTTCCCGCAGTATCACGAGAATGGATCAACAAGAGGAGAACATCTCCAGCACAGGTCAGGCAGTACAAGCCCTTGTGACGCAGGTATCCCAGCTGACCCAACAATTACAACATCTGAGGGGTCTCGCTGCGCCACCTACACCGGCAGTTCAACCCGCCCCGCCAGAGCCGGATTCCCAGCTAGAGCCACGGCTACCGACACCAGAGGGTTATTCAGGTGATCCTGACTATTGCAGAGCTTTTCTTACGAGATGTTCCATGCAATTCTCGTTGCAGCCACGGACCTTCAACCGTGAACAGTCTAAGGTAGCATTCGTACTCACACTGCTATCAGGCAAAGCGGCTCTTTGGGGAACGGCGGTGTGGGCGAACCAGGACCCATGCTGCACCTCTTTCCAGACACTCTCCGAGGAGATGAGAAGGGTCTTCGATCGGGCCGTGGCGGGTAGGGAGGCGGCCAGACTACTCGCTGACCTTCGCCAAGGAGACTGTTCAGTATCGGAATACTCCATCCAATTCCGCACTCTGGCCGCAGAGTGTCAGTGGAACAAGGAGGCGCAGTGGGACATGTTCCTGCATGGGCTGGAGGACCGGATCCAGAAGGAGATTTATGTTCTGGACCTTCCCAGGAATTTAAATGGACTAGTGGAACTAGCCTTGAGGGTCGACGCTCGTCTGAGTCGTATTGGCCACCGAGCATGCCCTAACAGACCGTATAACGACACGGAGGGCTGGCATGCCAGCGGCGGGAACACGCCCAGTTCAGCCTCCGCTCACGAACCCATGCAGCTGGGGAGAGCTCGCCTCTCCCGGGAAGAGAGGGAGAGGCGGAGATCCCAAGGACTCTGTCTCTACTGTGGTAGAGCGGGCCACTTTATCCACTCCTGCCCGGTAAAAGATCAGGCCCGGTAGTAAGCATGAGGCTACTATCGGGTGGTGTCACCACAGGGAAGACCTCATCATCTACTCTCCTCCCGGTAAGACTAAGATGGGCCACCCACACGCACGACACCCAAGCCTTACTGGATTCAGGAGCAGAGGGTAATTTCATGGACTTCAAGCTCGCTCACAAACTCCAGATTCCTATCACCTCACTCTCGCACAAGATATCCGTCAACGCTCTCAATGGTCAAGAACTCCCTAACATTTCTCACACCACTGAACCTATCACACTCATCACTTCTGGCAATCACACTGAGACACTATCATTTCTACTCATGGACTCACCCCTTGCACCATTAGTTCTCGGCCACCCTTGGCTCACCCAACACAACCCCAGAGTTGACTGGGGTCATAACTCTATATCCATGTGGAGTAACAAGTGCCTTGAGTCCTGTTTGGTGTCTGCTTGTTCGTCTGTGTCTGATTCTGTGTTTCTAGAGGAGGCAGTGGATTTGTCTAACGTGCCCGTTGAATACCTCGACCTGAAGGAGGTGTTCAGTAAGTCCCGTGCTGCTTCTCTTCCTCCGCATCGTCCCTATGACTGTGCAATAGAATTATTGCCAGGTGAGTCTCCGCCTAAAGGCAAGTTATATTCACTCTCTGTTCCTGAGAGGGAGGCTATGGAGAGATATATCTCTGATTCTCTGGCATCTGGATTCATTCGTCCTTCCTCTTCTCCAGCGGGGGCCGGGTTCTTCTTTGTGGGGAAGAAGGACGGTTCTCTGCGTCCTTGCATTGATTACCGTGGGTTGAATAACATCACAGTGAAGAATACCTATCCCTTACCGTTGATGTCCTCAGCCTTTGAAAGGTTACAGGGAGCATCCGTGTTCACTAAGTTGGATTTACGGAATGCATATCATTTGGTTCGCATAAGGGGGGGGGACGAATGGAAGACCGCGTTTAACACCCCCAGAGGGCACTTCGAATATTTGGTCATGCCTTTTGGGCTATCCAACTCCCCAGCGGTTTTCCAGGCACTCGTCAATGACGTGCTGAGAGATATGATTGATCAGTTCATATATGTTTACCTGGATGACATACTGATTTTTTCTTCTTCTCTCCAGGAACACGTTCAGCACGTCAGACGAGTGCTTCAGAGGTTGTTGGAGAATGGACTTTTTGTCAAGGCGGAGAAATGCATTTTTCATGCACAATCCGTTCCATTCCTAGGGTACATCGTCTCGACTGAAGGTATTCGCATGGATCCTGACAAGGTTAAGGCTGTGGTGGATTGGCCAAGCCCAGATTCCCGTAAGGCCCTACAGAGGTTTCTGGGATTCGCCAATTTCTACCGGCGTTTCGTTCGCAACTTTAGCCAGATAGTCGCTCCTCTTACCGCCTTAACCTCCCCCAGAGTGACGTTCAGGTGGTCCGATACAGCCGAGGCTGCATTCACCAAACTCAAGAGCCGCTTTGTTTCGGCTCCCATCCTCATAGCTCCCGATCCCTCGCGTCAGTTCGTGGTGGAGGTGGACGCTTCAGAGGTGGGGGTAGGTGCGGTACTTTCCCAACGTTCCTCTTCTGACGACAAGATGCACCCTTGCGCGTTCCTTTCCCATCGGTTATCACCTGCGGAACGCAACTACGACATTGGCAACAGAGAGTTGTTGGCAGTGAAGTTAGCACTGGAGGAGTGGCGCCATTGGTTAGAGGGTTCGGGGGTACCTTTTATAGTTTGGACCGATCACAAGAATTTAGAATATATCAGAACCGCCAAGCGACTCAACTCCAAGCAGGCGCGGTGGGCACTCTTTTTCGGACGTTTTGACTTCTCTCTCTCGTATCGCCCGGGTTCCAAGAATGTCAAACCCGATTCCCTTTCTCGCATTTTTGACCATTCCGAACGTCCATCCACTCCCGAGTGCATCCTACCCGGGACCCTAGTGGTCTCCACACTCACATGGGAGGTTGAATCGAGGGTCAAAACGGCCTTAGAAGGGGTAACGCCTCCGCCCGGTTGCCCGCCTAATCGGTTGTTTGTGCCGGAGGGGTGTCGGTCCGATGTTATTCGGTGGGGACATTGCTCCAACGTAGCGTGTCATCCAGGAGTCAGCCGCACTAGCTTTTTGGTTAAGCAACGCTTTTGGTGGCCACTGATGGCTCGTGACATTCACAGTTTTGTCTTGGCTTGCTCGGTTTGTGCCACTGGGAAGACTTCTAATCGACCCCCAGATGGGTTACTCCAACCGCTGTCGGTCCCTTCGAGACCCTGGTCCCACATCGCGCTAGATTTTGTTACCGCCCTCCCGCCCTCCCAGGGCAAGACGGTTGTTTTGACCGTGGTGGACCGGTTCTCGAAGGCGGCTCATTTTATTCCCTTGCCTAAATTACCATCTGCCAAGGAGACAGCGGTAACTGTCGTGGATCATGTCTTTCGCTTACATGGCCTGCCGATGGACGTAGTTTCTGATAGGGGGCCCCAATTTGTGTCCAAGTTTTGGCAAGAGTTTTGTAGGTTACTGGGAGCGAGTGTCAGCCTGTCTTCAGGGTTTCATCCCCAGAGCAACGGTCAAACGGAGAGGGCCAACCAAGATTTGGAGAGAGTGTTGCGATGTTTGGTTTCTAAGAATCCCTCTTCCTGGAGTCAACAACTCTCTATGGTTGAGTACGCTCACAATTCATTGCCAGTGGCAGCCACGGGTCTCTCTCCGTTTGAGTGTAGTTTAGGTTACCAGCCACCTATCTTTCCCAGTACGGAGTCCGAGGTCACTGTTCCCTCCGCTCACGCTTTCATCCAGAGGTGCCGTCACGCATGGAGCAGAGCCCGTGAGACTCTTCTCCGGGTGGGGGCGCGCACCAAGGCTAAGGCCGATCGCCACCGGTCGAAGCCTCCGGTATACGTCGTTGGCCAAAGAGTGTGGCTTTCTACTAAGAACATTCCACTCCGATCCGTTTCGAACAAGCTTGCCCCCAAATTTATCGGCCCGTTCAAAGTCACCAGGATCATTAGTCCGGTGGTGGTCCGGCTCAAGCTTCCTCCGGCGTATAGGAGAATTCATCCTACCTTTCATGTGTCTAAAATAAAACCTGTGTTTCAGGCACGCATTAACCCGCCGGTCCCGGTTCCCCCGCCGCCACGACTTGTTGATGGGGAACCCACCTTTTCTGTCAATCGTATTTTGGACTCTAGAAGGAGGGGACGCGGATTCCAGTACCTGGTGGACTGGGAGGGTTACGGCCCGGAGGAGAGAAGTTGGGTACCTGCTAGGGACATTCTGGATCACTCCCTTATCGATGATTTCAATCGACAGGTAAATTCGCCTGGGAACGCCAAGAGGCGTTCCTAGGGGGGGGGGTATTGTCACGGTTCATGAATCCACTGCCTGTCTCTCTCTCTCTCTCTCTCTCTCTCTCTCTCTCTCTCTCTCTCGTGTTTGTGTGGGCGTGGTTCCCAATCTCGGCCTGATTGTCTGTGCCAGCTGGAATCACTTATCTTCCCTTTATATGTTCTGTAACCAGTGTTTCTTGTTGTCAGATCGTTGTTACTTCTCTGAGTTTGTGTCGTGTGTCCGTACTCATCTCTCACCGCCCTTGTGTGGATTATCTGCTGTGCTCCCTCCTACACATCCGGACACACTCCCCTGGATTTCTCAGCACGCTTTCATCGGAAGATGCGCCCTAGTCCCTGGGTCGGATTCCGTCTGAGTACAGTCAGTCTGTCCTGTTGCTGCTGTAAACTGTATTCATTAAACCATCGTTGCTTGCATCTTGCATCCGCCTCTGTATTGTCACACATTCATAACAAACAACATGCTACATCATTCATAACAAACACAACATGATACATCATTCTTAACATAACATGTTACATCATTCATAACACAACACACTACATCATTCATAACAAACACAACATGCTACATCATTCAAAACAAACACAACATGTTACATAATTCATAACAAACACAACACACTACATTATTCATAGCAAACACAACACGCTACATCATTCATAACAAACATAACACGCTACAGCATTCAAAACAAACACAACATGTTACATTATTCATAGCAAACACAACATGCTACATAATTCATAGCAAACAAGATCCTACATCATTCATAACAAACACAACATACTACATTATTCATAGCAAACACAACACACTACATTATTCATAGCAAACAAGATCCTACATCATTCATAACAAACGCAACACGCTACATCATTCATAGCAAACACAACATGCTATATTATTCATAGCAAACACAACATGTTATATTATTCATAGCAAACACAACATGTTCCATCATTCATAGCAAACACAACATGCTACATAATTCATAGCAAACAAGATCCTACATCATTCATAACAAACACAACACGCTACATTATTCATAGCAAACACAACATACTACATTATTCATAGCAAACACAACACACTACATTATTCATAGAAAACAAGATCCTACATCATTCATAACAAACGCAACACGCTACATCATTCATAGCAAACACAACATGCTACGTCATTCATAACAAACACAACATGCTACATCATTCATAACAAACACAACATGTTCCATCATTCATAACAAACACAACATGCTACGTCATTCATAACTGGTATGAAATGGCGCCGATAGAGATGGTTGCCTCGCTTCGCGTTCTTAGGAAACTATGCAGTATTTAGTTTTTGTGGAACTGGAAATGTCATTACATACAGCCGGGAAGAACCAGGAATACGACTTTCCCGAAGCGGATCCTCTGTTTGGACCACCACCCAGGACAATGGATCGGATCCCTGTAGGCGACCCAAAACAACGGCACCGCAGAAGGGAAGACGGATCGGTCTTCTGGTCAGGCTCTATAGATGGGCACATCACTCACCACTCCTGAGTGTACTACTCGCCAATGTCCAGTGTCTTGACAACAAGGTTGGTGAATTTCGAGCAAGGTTTGTCTTCCAGAGGGACATCCGAGATTGTAACATTCTCTGTTTCACGGAAACATGGCTCACTCAGGATATGTTATCAGAGTCGGTACAGCCACCCGGTATCTTCACGCATTGCGAAACAAACAGAAACAACCATCTCTATGATAAGAAGAAGGGCAGGGTTGAATGCCTTATGATTAATGAATTGTGGTGTAGTTATAGCAACATACAGGAACTAAAGTCCTTTAGCCTGACCTAGAATTCCTTACAATCAAATGATGACCGCATTATCTACCAAGAAATGTATCTTTGATTATAATCACAGTCGTGTACACCCCTCCCCCCCAGACACCTCGACAGAAAGAACTTAACTGGACTCTATGTCAACTGGATATACCTTTAGGCTACTTTATTGTAGCTGCCGATTTTAACAAAGCTAATCTGATCTGCTCCCCAAATTTTATCAGCATATCGAATGCGCGACCCGGGCTGGCAGCATTCTGGATCATTGCTACTCTAACTTCCATTATGCATACAAAGCCCTCCCTCGCGCTCCTTTTGGAAAATCTGACCACGACTCGATTTTGTTGCTCCCAGCCTATAGACAGAAACTAAAACAGGAAACGCCCATGCTCGCTGGTCCGACCAATCGGATTCCACACGTCAAGATTGGTTCGATCACATGGACTGGGATATGTTCAGGATAGCCAGAGACAACAACATTGATGTATACGCTGACTCGGTGAGCGAGTTTATTAGCAAGTGCATCGGTGATGTTGTACCCATGGCAACTATTAAAACCTTCCCCAACCAGAAACTGTTGACTGATGGCCTCATTCGCGCAAACCTTTAAAGTGCGAACCACTGCTTTTTATCATGACAAGGTGACCGGAAACATGACCGAATACAAACAGTGTAGCTATTCCCTCCGCAAGGTAATCAAACAACCTAAGCATCAGTATAAAGACAAAGTAGTCGCAATTCAACGGCTCAGACACGAGATGTATGTGGCAGGGTCTACAGTCAATCACGGATTACAAAAAGAAAGCCAGCCACCTTCACGGACCAGGATGTCTTGCTCCCAGACAAATTAAAGCTGGCTGGTGTGTTTACGGACATATTCAATCAATCCCAATCCCAGTCTGCTGTTCCCACATGCTTCAAGAGGGCCACCATTGTTCCTGTTCCCAAGAAAGCTAAGGTAACTAAGCTAAATGACTATCACTAGCACTCACTTCTGTCATCATGAAGAGTTTTGAGAGAATAGTCAAGGATCATATCACCTCCACCCTATCTGACACCCTAGACCCACTCCAATTTGATTACCCCCCCAATAGGTCCACAGACGACGCAATTGCAATCACACTGCACACTGCCCTAACCCATCTGGAAAAGAGGAATACCTATGTAAGAATGCTGTTTACAAATTACAGCTCAGCATTTAACACCATAGTACCCTCCAAACTCATCAATAAGCTTGAGCCCCTGGTTCTCGACCCCGCCCTGTGCAACTGGACATTCTGACGGACTGCCTGGTACGGCAACTGCTCAGCCCACATCTGTAAGGCTCTTCCGAGGGTAGTGAGGTCTGCACAACGCATCACCGGGGGCAAACTACCTGTCCTCCAGGACACCTACACCACCCGATGTCACAGGAAGGCGATAAAGATAATCAAGGACAACAACCACCCATGCCACTGCCTGTTCACTCCGCTATCATCCAGAAGGCGAGGCCAGTACAGGGGCATCAAAGCAGGGACAGAGAGACTGAAAAACAGCTTCAATCTCAAGGCCATCAGACTGTTGAACTGCCAACATACTGACTCAAATCGCTAGCCACTTTCATAATTAAAAATTGGATGTAATAAATGTATCACTAGCCACTTTAAACAATGCCACTTTGTATCATGTTTACATACCCTACATTACTCATCTCATATGTATATCTGCTAACCCCATGTGAATGTGACCAGTAAAATTTGATTTGATTTGAACAAATACAACATGCTACATCATTCATAATGATAACACAACATCTTACATCATTCATAACACAACATGATATATCATTCCTAACAAACACAACATCTTACATAATTCATAACACAACATGCTACATCATTCATAACAAACACAACCTGCTACATCATTCATAACACAACATGCTACATCATTCATAACAAACACAACCTGCTACATCATTCATAACACAACATGCTACATTATTCATAACACAACATGCTACATCATTCATGACACAACATGCTACATCATTCATAACACAACATGCTACATTATTCATAACACAACATGCTACATCATTCATAACACAACATGCTACATCATTCATAACAAACACAACATGCTACATCATTCATAACAAACATAACATGCTACAGCATTCATAACACAACATGCTACATCATTCCTAACAAACACAACATGCTACATCATTTATAACAAACACAACATGCTACATCACGCATAACAAACACAACATGCTACATCATTCATAACAAACACAGCACGCTACATCATTCATAACACAACACGCTACATAATTCATTAAACACACTTCATTTTGAAGTTAGAGTTGAAGTTAGGTTTGGAGTTGAAGTTATGGTTAGAGTTTAAGTTAGGGTTAGGGTTAGGTTGAAGTTAGGGTTAGAGTTGAAGTTGAAGTTAGGGTTAGAGTTGAAGTTAGGTTTAAAGTTAGGGTTAGAGTTGAAGTTAGGGTTAGAGTTGAAATTAGGGTTAGAGTTGAAATTAGGGTTAGGGTTAGAGTTGAAGTTAGGGTTAGGGTTGAAGTTAGGGTTAGAGTTAGGTTGAAGTTAGGATTAGGTTTGAAGTTAGGTTTGAAGTTAGAGTTGAATTTAGGATTGAAGTTAGGGTAAGGATGGAGGTTAGGGTTGAAGTTAGGTTTGAAGTTAGGATTAAGGTTGACATTATGTTTGAAGTTAGGATTAGGTGGACCTACCTCAGTCTGTACATTAGGGGTAGTGATACAGTGATCTGGACCTACCTCAGTCTGTACATTAGGGTTAGTGATACAGTGATCTGGACCTACCTCAGTCTGTACATTAGGGTTAGTGATACAGTGATCTGGCCCTACCTCAGTCTGTACATTAGGGTTAGTGATACAGTGATCTGGACCTACCTCAGTCTGTACATAAGGGTTAGTGATACAGTGATCTGGACCTACCTCAGTCTGTACATTAGGGTTAGTGATACAGTGATCTGGACCTACCTCAGTCTGTACATTGGGGTTAGTGATACAGTGATCTGGACCTACCTCAGTCTGTACATTAGGGTTAGTGATACAGTGATCTGGACCTACCTCAGTCTGTACATTGGGGTTAGTGATACAGTGATCTGGACCTACCTCAGTCTGTACATTAGGGTTAGTGATACAGTGATCTGGACCTACCTCAGTCTCTACATTAGGGTTAGTGGTACAGTGATCTGGACCTACCTCAGACTGTACATTAGGGTTAGTTATACAGTGATCTGGACCTACCTCAGTCTGTACATTAGGGTTAGTGATACAGTGATCTGGACCTACCTCAGTCTGTACATTAGGGTTAGTGATACAGTGATCTGGACCTACCTCAGTCTGTACGTTAGGGTTAGTGATCTGGACCTACCTCAGTCTGTACATTAGGGTTAGTGATACAGTGATCTGGACCTACCTCAGTCTGTACATTCAAACCTTCTCTGATGGTGCTAATACCCACCAGATATGTCTAAATTCAGAGAAACAATATCGCAAGACTTCGGGGAATGCTTGTGAAACAGACCCATCAGATCAGGCTGGGGTTTGGGGTTAGTGAAGTCAAAAAGACAAGTGAAACATACTTCCTTAGTTGTTCATTTTCTAGAAATCTAAAGGCACAACCCAGATCTTCAGTAGTGGAACATGTTATTAGTCCACTAGATTAGAGACAATGTCTTCAGTAGTGGAACATGTTGTTACTCCACTAGATTAGAGACAATGTCTTCAGTGGTGGAACATGTTGTTACTCCACTAGATTAGAGACAATGTCTTCAGTAGAGGAACATGTTATTACTCCACTAGATTAGAGACAATGTCTTCAGTAGTTGTTATTAGTCCACTAGATTAGAGACGATGTCTTCAGTAGTGGAACATGCTATTACTCCACTAGATTAGAGACAATGTCTTCAGTAGTGGAACATGTTATTACTCCACTAGATTAGAGACAATGTCTTCAGTAGTTGTTATTACTCCACTAGAATAGAGACAATGTCTCCAGTAGTGGAACATGTTATTACTCCACTAGATTAGAGACAATGTCTTCAGTAGTTGTTATTACTCCACTAGAATAGAGACAATGTCTCCAGTAGTGGAACATGTTATTACTCCACTAGATTAGAGACAATGTCTTCAGTAGTTGTTATTACTCCACTAGATTAGAGACAATGTCTTCAGTAGAGGAACATGTTATTACTCCACTAGATTAGAGACAATGTCTTCAGTAGTTGTTATTAGTCCACTAGATTAGAGACGATGTCTTCAGTAGTACAGCATGTTATTACTCCAAACTCATGAAAGTGACAAACTAACACATTTTCTAACACATTTTAGGAAGCTTTATTTGACAAGTTAGCAACCATACGACGGTGTTGCTCAAGATAAACACACACAACGAAATTAAAGAAAAATACACTTTCCAATTTCACATGAACAAACAGAATATAACAGAGCAGCTCAATATAAAACACATTGAAGTCTTTACATCATTCATCATGGACAAAACACTACAACTTTCCTTCTGCTAGTAGTAATGAAGCCTTTACATCATTCATCATGGACAAAACACTACAACTGTCCTTCTGTTAGTAGTAATGAAGTCTTTACATCATTCATCATGGACAAAACACTACAACTCTCCTTCTGTTAGTAGTAATGCACCTTTACATCATTCATCATGGACAAAACACTACAACTTCCCTTCTGTTAGTAGTAATGAACCTTTACATCATCCATCATGGACAAAACACTACAACTTTCCTTCTGTTAGTAGTAATGAACCTTTACATCATTCATCATGGACAAAACACTACAACTTCCCTTCTGTTAGTAGTAATGAAGTCTTTACAACTGATACTGTCAGCTGGTTCCAGTCAGTGGTGTCTGTATGTTCTCATGATAAACTAACTCTTATTGTTGATAGTTCCAGTCAGTGGTGTCTGTATGTTCTCATGATAAACTAACTCTTATTGTTGATAGTTCCAGTCAGTGGTGTCTGTATGTTCTCATGATAAACTAACTCTTATTGTTGATAGTTCCAGTCAGTGGTGTCTGTATGTTCTCATGATAAACTAACTCTTGTTGTTGATAGTTCCAGTCAGTGGTGTCTGTATGTTCTCATGATAAACTAACTCTAACTCTGTTGATGGAGGTCAAGGCTGCAGCGTCTAAAGAGAAGTACATGATAAACTGACTCTCTCTGTTGTGGAAACTTCACACCTCTCTGTTGCTGATACTGTTGGAGGTCAAGGCTGCAGCGTCTAAAGAGAAGTACATGATAAACTGACTCTCTCTGTTGTGGAAACTTCACACCTCTCTGTTGCTGATACTGTTGGAGGTCAAGGCCGCAGTTGGTTACGAAAAGGGGAGGAGGGAGAGAGAAGAGAAGAGAAAGGAGAAGTAAAGAGATGGACTGACAGGGTTGTGGTTATTCACCGCTGCTGAAGAGAGCATCTTTTTCCATCCACCATGACGTTCTGATGAACAGGGTCACTAGGTACAGAGAGAGGAGAGAGAGATGAGTGAGGGACAGAGGAGCTGATCCAGTCTACTACAGTGAAGACCTCCAACACCATGATGTTCTGATGAACAGGGTCACTAGGTACAGAGAGAGGAGAGAGAGATGAGTGAGGGACAGAGGAGCTGATCCAGTCTACTACAGTGAAAACTTCCAACACCACAGGAACAGTTATAGACCCCAACAGG
The DNA here is from genome assembly GCF_002021735.2 of Oncorhynchus kisutch. Lineage (NCBI taxonomy): Eukaryota > Metazoa > Chordata > Actinopteri > Salmoniformes > Salmonidae > Oncorhynchus > Oncorhynchus kisutch. The sequence goes on along the minus strand of NC_034189.2, from coordinate 2,568,382 downwards.
TCTCAGTGTTTAATGTGTAGTTAGATACATTTATACACCCCAACAGGTCTGTGGTTAATGCGTAGTTAGATACATTTATACACCCCAACAGGTCTGTGTTTAATGTGTAGTTAGATATATTTATACACCCCAACAGGTCAGTGTTTAATGTGTAGTTAGTTACATTTATACACCCCAACAGGTCTCAGTGTTTAATGTGTAGTGAGATACATTTATACACCCAAACAGGTCTCAGTGTTTAATGTGTAGTTAGATATATTTATACACCCCAACAGGTCTCAGTGTTTAATGTGTAGTTAGATACATTTATACACACCAACATACAGTCCAATTATAATGACTGATTCAACCAGGTGTTTGACTGGTGTTTTAAGTGTTTAGAACTCTGAATGCACATCATACAGAATACGTGCAGCTGAAGTCGGAAGTTCACATACACTTGAGCCAAAAATATTTAAACTCAGTTTTTCACAATTCCTGACATTTAATCGCAGTAAAATTCCCTGTCTTATGTCATTTAGGATCACCACTTTATTTGAAGAATGTGAAATATCCGAATAATAGTAGAGAGAATGATTAATTTCAGCTTGTATTTCTTTCATCACATTCCCAGTGGGTCAGAAGTTTACAAACACTCAATTAGTATTTGGTAGCATTGCCTTTAAATTGTTTAACTTGGGTCAAATGTTTCGGGTAGCCTTCCACAAGCTTCCCACAATAAGTTAGGTGAATTTTGGCCCATTCCTCCTGACAGAGCTGGTGTAACTGAGTCAGGTTTGTAGGCCTCCTTGCTTGCACACACTTTTTCAGTTTTGCCCACACATTTTCTATAGGATTGAGGTCAGGGCTTTGAAACTATACATGAATAGATTAACAAAACCAAAACAGCCCTATCTGGTGCAAACACAGAGACAGGAACAATCACCCACAAAACCCCAACACCAAACAGGCTTTTTAAATATGTTTCCCAATTAGAGACAATGACTAACACCTGCCTCTGATTGAGAACCATATCAGGCCATACACAGAAACAGACAAACTAGAAACACAACATAGAATGCCCACTCAGATCACACCCTGACCAAACAAAACATAGAAACATACAAAGCAAACTATGGTCAGGGTGTGACAGTAAATCAATTGCAAACATTGGTGCCATAGCTCCAGTAAAGTTGAAAAAGGTCACATCCAAATGGAGAGCCCCTTGGATGAGTGAGGAATCTAATCAATTAAAGAGAAATTGCAGAATGGCAGAGGGAAAGTGGAAGTCAAAGTTGCAGGTCCATTATGATGTTCTGAGAAAGCAACTTTGCATATATAACATTGCCATTAGAAATGCCAGATGGGCTCATTTTACTAACTTGATCACTAATAATCAGAATAATCAGAGAGTGGTCTTCTCCACCATTGATGGCCTGATAAATCCTACCTCCAGCAAACCTATGTGAACTTTCCTCCACATGTAAATGTGATGAGTTTACAGCATATTTCAGAGATAAGATAACCAACATTAGACTGGGTATCAGTCAAGACCTGCTGAGAAGTTTGATGATATGTGTACTAGCCTACCATGCAAAGTCACTGTGGAATTATTTTCCCTGGAAAATTATATCACAATTTAAGCATTCTGGTTTTCGTGCCCACCAAGGCACAGAGACAACCATAGTTAAAGTGGAAACTTATCTTAGAACCAACAGAGATACCAAACAGTTCTCTGTTCTTGTATTCTTGTATTTAAGTGCTGCACTCGACACTGGTGACTATGATGTCACATGTGGTGTTCCACAAGGCTCCATTGTGGGTCCGGTACTGTAGAGTTAATATATGTTACCCCTTGGCAGGGTTATCAGTCCTGTACTGTCTAGTTAATATATGTTACCCCTTGGCAGGGTTATCAGTCCTGTACTGTCCAGTTAATATATGTTACCCAGCAGGGTTATCAGTCCTGTACTGTCCAGTTAATATATGTTACCCCTTGGCAGGGTTATCAGTCCTGTACTGTCCAGTTAATATATGTTACCCCTTGGCAGGGTTATCAGAAAGCTCAGCATTGATTTTAATTTTAGCTTCACAGATAAATTGTTAGACTGTATTAGTGATTGAAATACTTATATGGCTCACAACTTCCTCCAGCTAAAGCAAGACAAGATGTAATTATTGTTGGAGCCAAGACAAGACCGATGTAATTATTGTTGGAGCCAAGACAAGACCGATGTAATTATTGTTGGAGCCAAGACAAGACCGATGTAATTATTGTTGGAGCCAAAGCACAGAGAGAGAATCTGGCCGCACACTTGAATTCACAGGCAACAAAGATTAATCACCAGGTAAAAAACCTAGGTGTTATTTTAGATTCTGAACTCTTTAATCACACATTAGGAATGTGACCAAAATAGCTTTTTACCACCTGAGGAACATTACCACGGTGCAGCTGTCTCTCTCTCAGGCTGATACAGACAGACTCATCCATGCTTTTATTACAAGCAGGCTTGACTACTGTAATGCTCTCCTGTCTGGTCTAACCGAGAAAGCCTTTGATAAACTGCAAAACATACAGAACGCTGCAGCAGGGTACTGACCAATACCAGACAGAGAACACATTACACCGGTTTTAAGGTCTCTGTACTGTAACACATACAGAATGCTGCAGGGTACTGACCAAGACCAGACAGAGAACACACATTACACAGGTTTAATGGTCTCTGTACTGTAAAACATACAGAATGCTGCAGGGTACTGACCAAGACCAGAAAGAGAACACATTACACTGGTTTTAAGGTCTCTGTACTGTAAAACATACAGAATGCTGCAGGGTACTGACCAAGACCAGAAAGAGAACACATTACACTGGTTTTAAGGTCTCTGCACTGTAAAACATACAGAATGCTGCAGGGTACTGACCAACACCAGACAGAGAACACACATTACACTGGTTTTAAGGTCTCTGCACTGTAAAACATACAGAATGCTGCAGGGTACTGACCAACACCAGACAGAGAACACACATTACACTGGTTTTAAGGTCTCTGTACTGTAAAACATACAGAATGCTGCAGGGTACTGACCAAGACCAGACAGAGAGAACACATTACACCGGTTTTAAGGTCTCTGTACTGGCTGCCTGTGTGTTTTAGAATTCATTATAATATTCATTTTAATATTCTTCTATTGGTTTTTAAATCAATCCTCGATTGTTCACTCCAATACATGTCAGACATGCTTTAAGTTATGTACCCAATAGGTCCCTCAGGTCCTCTGGCCTTTTAACTATCCCAAAGCCAAGGACCAAGAGGCATGGAGAGGCAGCGTTTTAACTATCCTAAAGCCAAGGACCAAGAGGCATGGAGAGGACGCCTTATAACTAACTATTACTATGTCCCCAGCCTTTAGTTACTATGCCCCCAGCCTTTAGTTACTATGCCCCCAGCCTTTAGTTACTATGCCCCCAGCCTTTAGTTACTATGCCCCCATCCTTTAGTTACTATGCCCCCAGCCTGTAGTTACTATGTCCCCAGCCTGTAGTTACTATGTCGCCAGCCTTTAGTTACTATGCCCCCAGCCTTTACTTACTATGCCCCCAAACCTTTAGTTACTATGCCCCCAGCCTTTAGTTACTATGCCCCCAGCCTTTAGTTACTATGCCCCCAGCCTTTAGTTACTATGCCCCCAGCCTTTAGTTACTATTCCCCCAGCCATTAATTACTATGCCCCCAGCCTTTAGTTACTATGCCCCCAGCCTTTAGTTACTATGCCCCCAGCCTTTAGTTACTATGTCCCCAGCCTTTAGTTACTATGCCCCCAGCCTTTAGTTACTATGCCTTTAGTTACTATGTCCCCAGCCTTTAGTTACTATGCCCCCAGTCTTTAGTTACTATGCCCCCAGCCTTTAGTTACTATGTCCCCAGCCTGTAGTTACTATGTCACCAGCCTTTAGTTACTATGCCCCCAGCCTTTAGTTATTATGTCCCCAGCCTTTAGTTACTATGCACCCAGCCTCTAGTTACTATGCCCCCAGCCTTTAGTTACTATGCCCCAAACCTTTAGTTACTATGCCCCCAGCCTTTAGTTACTATGCCCCCAGCCTTTAGTTACTATGTCCCAAACCTTTAGTTACTATGTCCCCAGCCTTTAGTTACTATGTCCCAAACCTTTAGTTACTATGCCCCCAGCCTTTAGTTACTATGTCCCCAGCCTTTAGTTACTATGTCCCCAGCCTTTAGTTACTATGCCCCCAGCCTTTAGTTACTATGCCCCCAGCCTTTAGTTACTATGTCCCAAACCTTTAGTTACTATACCCCCAGCCTTTAGTTACTATGTCCCCAGCCTTTAGTTACTATGCCCCCAGCCTTTAGTTACTATGTCCCAAACCTTTAGTTACTATACCCCCAGCCTTAAGTTACTATGTCCCCAGCCTTTAGTTACTATGCCCCAAACCTTTAGTTACTATACCCCCAGCCTCTAGAATAGCCTGCCAGAGAACCTGAGGGGAAGTGAAACTGTGGACATATTTAAAAGAGATCTTACAACACATATTTATAGCTTTGCTTTTCCTCTTTCCGCTTTTTGGTTGTTCAGTTGTATTGTTATGATTTTGAAGCACATTGTGTTGCATTCCATGGTGAAGTTGGAAGTTTACATACACTTAGTTTGGAGTCATTAAAACTATTTTCAACCACTCCACACATTTCTTGTTAACAAACTATAGTTTTGGCAATTTGGTTAGGACTTCTACAATTGTTTACAGACAGATTATTTCACTGTATCAAAATTCCATTTCACATTCTTAAAATAAAGTGGTGATCCTAACTGAAACAGGGAATTTTTACTAGGATTAAATGTCAGGACAACATGCTACATCATTCATAACAAACACAACATGCTACATCATTCATAACAACCACAACATGATACATCATTCTTAACACAACATGCTACATCATTCATAACAAACAACATGCTACATCATTCATAACAAACAACATGCTACATCATTCATAACAAACACAACATGCTACATCATTCATAACAAACAACATGCTACATCATTCATAACAAACAACATGCTACATCATTCATAACAAACACAACACGCTACATCATTCATAACAAACACAACACGCTACGTCCAAGCAGACACCTCGACAGAAAGAACTTAACTCTATGTCAACTGGAGACCATATGCCTTGAGGCTGCTTTATTGTAGCTGCGGATTTTAACAAAGCTAATCTGAAAACCCACATTTTATCAGCAATTCGAGTGCGCGACCCTGGCACTATTCTGGATCATTGCTACTCCTGCTTCCATGATGCATACAAAGCCCTCCCTCGCCCTCCTTTTGGAAAATCTGACCACGAATCAATTTTGTGTTTCCCAGCCTATAGACAGAAACTAAAACAGGGAACGCCCATACTCAGATCTGTTCAACGCTGGTCCGACCAATCGGATTCCACGCGTCAAGATTGGTTCAATCACATGGACTGGGATATGTTCAGGATAGCCAGAGACAACAACATTGATGTATACGCTGACTCGGTGAGCGAGTTTATTAGCAAGTGCATCGGTGATGTTGTACCCATGGCAACTATTAAAACCTTCCCCAACCAGAAACTGTTGACTGATGGTAGCATTCGCGAAAACCTTTAAAGTGCGAACCATTGCTTTTTATCATGGCAAGGTGACTGGAAACCTGACCGAATACAAACAGTGCAGCTATTCCCTCCGCAAGGCAATCAAACAACCTAAGCATCAGTATAAAGACAAAGTAGTCGCAATTCAACGGCTCAGACACGAGACGTATGTGGCAGGGTCTACAGTCAATCACGGATTACAAAAAGAAAACCAACCCCGATGTCTTGCTCCCAGACAAATTAAACAACTTATTTTCCCAAAGATTGGAAAGCAGCTGCGGTCATCCCCCTCCTCAAAGGGGGGGACACTATTGACCCAAACTGCTACAGACCTATATTTATCCTACCATGCCTTTCTAAGGTCTTCGAAAGCCAAGTCAACAAACAGATTACCGACCATTTCGAATCTCACTATACCTTCTCTGCTATGCAATCTGGTTTGAGAGCTGGTCATAGGTGCACCTCAGCCACGCTCAAGGTCCTAAACGATATCTTAACCGCCATCGATAAGAAACATTACTGTGCAGCCGTATTCATTGATCTGGCCAAGGCTTTAGACTCTGTCAATCACCACATCCTCATCGGCAGACTCGACAGCCTTGGTTTCTCAAATGATTGCCTCGCCTGGTTCACCAACTACTTCTCTGATAGAGTTCAGTGTGTCAAATCGGAGGGTCTGCTGTCCGGACCTCTGGCAGTCTCTATGGGGGTGCCACAGGGTTCAATTCTTGGACCGACTCTCTTCTCTGTATACATCAAGGAGGTCGCTCTTGCTGCTGGTGAGTCTCTGATCCACCTCTACACAGATGACACCATTCTGTATACTTCTGGCCCTTCTTTGGACACTGTGTTAACAACCCTCCAGGCAAGCTTCAATGCCATACAACTCTCCTTCCGTGGCCTCCAATTGCTCTAAATACAAGTAAAACTAAATGCATGCTCTTCATACTTCTTGGGGTTGTGTGATGTCATTGTGTGGTATTGTGATGTCATTGTGGGGTATTGTGTTGTCATTGTGGGGTATTGTGATGTCATTGTGGGGTTGTGTGATGTCATTGTGTGGTATTGTGATGTCATTGTGTGGTATTGTGATGTCATTATGGGATATTGTGATGTCATTATGGGGTATTGTGATGTCATTGTGTGGTATTGTGATGTCATTGTGTGGTATTGTAATTTCATTGTGTGGTATTGTGATGTCATTATGGGGTATTGTGATGTCATTATGGGGTATTGTGATGTCATTGTGTGATATTGTGATGTCATTGTGTGGTATTGTGATGTCATTGTGTGGTATTGTGATGTCATTGTGTGGTATTTTGATGTCATTGTGTGGTATTGTGATGTCATTGTGTGGTATTGTGATGTCATTGTGGGGTTTTGTGATGTCATTGTGTGGTATTGTGATGTCATTGTGTGGTATTGTGATGCCATTGTGGGGTATTGTGATGTCATTGTGTGGTATTGTGATGTCATTGTGTGGTATTGTGATGCCATTGTGGGGTATTGTGATGTCATTGTGGGGTTGTGTGATGTCATTGTGTGGTATTGTGATGCCATTGTGGGGTATTGTGATGTCATTGTGGGGTATTGTGATGTCATTGTGGGGTTGTGTGATGTCATTGTGTGGTATTGTGATGCCATTGTGGGGTATTGTGATGTCATTGTGGGGTTGTGTGATGTCATTGTGGGGTATTGTGATGTCATTGTGGTGATGTCATTGTGGGGTATTGTGATGTCATTGTGGGGTTGTGTGATGTCATTGTGTGGTATTGTGATATCATTGTGTTGTATTGTGATGCCATTGTGGGGTATTGTGATGTCATTGTGGGGTTGTGTGATGTCATTGTGTGGTATTGTGACGTCATTTGTGGGGTATGGTGATGCCATTGTGGGGTATTGTGATTGTCATTGTGGGGTTGTGTGATGTCATTGTGTGGTATTGTGATATCATTGTGTGGTGTTGTGATGTCATTGTGTGGTATTGTGATGTCATTGTGTGGTATTGTGATGTCATTGTGGGGTTTTGTGATGTCATTGTGGGGTTGTGTGATGTCATTGTGTGGTATTGTGATGTCATTGTGGGGTTGTGTGATGTCATTGTGTGGTATTGTGATGCCATTGTGGGGTATTGTGATGTCATTGTGTGGTATTGTGATGTCATTGTGTGGTATTGTGATGCCATTGTGGGGTATTGTGATGTCATTGTGGGGTTGTGTGATGTCATTGTGTGGTATTGTGATGCCATTGTGGGGTATTGTGATGTCATTGTGGGGTATTGTGATGTCATTGTGGGGTTGTGTGATGTCATTGTGTGGTATTGTGATGCCATTGTGGGGTATTGTGATGTCATTGTGGGGTTGTGTGATGTCATTGTGGGGTATTGTGATGTCATTGTGGTGATGTCATTGTGGGGTATTGTGATGTCATTGTGGGGTTGTGTGATGTCATTGTGTGGTATTGTGATATCATTGTGTTGTATTGTGATGCCATTGTGGGGTATTGTGATGTCATTGTGGGGTTGTGTGATGTCATTGTGTGGTATTGTGACGTCATTTGTGGGGTATGGTGATGCCATTGTGGGGTATTGTGATTGTCATTGTGGGGTTGTGTGATGTCATTGTGTGGTATTGTGATATCATTGTGTGGTATTGTGATGTCATTGTGTGTTATTGTGATGTCATTGTGTGGCATTGTGATGTCATTGTGTGGTATTGTGATGTCATTGTGTGGTATTGTGATGTCATTGTGTGGTACTGTGATGTCATTGTGGGGTTTTCTGATGCCACTGTGGGGTTGTGTGATGTCATTGTGTGGTATTATGATGTCATTGTGGGGTTGTGTGACGTCATTGTGTGGTATTGTGATGCCATTGTGGGGTATTGTGATGTCATTGTGTGGTTTTCTGATGTCAATGTGGGGTATTGTGATGTCATTGTGTGGTATTGTGATGTCATTGTGGGGTATTGTGATGTCATTGTGAGGTATTGTGATGTAATTGTGGGGTATTGTGATGTCATTGTGGGGCATTGTGATGTCATTGTGGGGTATTGTGATGTCATTATGGGGTATTGTGATGTCATTGTGGGGTTGTGTGATGTCATTGTGTGGTATTGTGATGTCATTGTGGGGTATTGTGATGTCATTGTGTGGTATTGTGATGTCATTGTGTGGTATTGTGATGTCATTGTGGGGTATTGTGATGTCATTGTGGGGTATTGTGATGTCATTGTGGGGTTTTGTGATGTCATTATGGGGTATTGTGATGTCATTGTATGGTATTGTGATGTCATTGTGGGGTTTTGTGATATCATTATGGGGTATTGTGATATCATTATGGGGTTTTGTGAGATATTGTGATATCATTGTGGGGTATTGTGATGTCATTGTGGGGTATTGTGATGTCATTGTGAGATATTGTGATGTCATTATGGGATATTGTGATGTCATTGTGGGGTATTGTGATGTCATTGTGAGATATTGTGATGTCATTATGGGGTATTGTGATGTCATTGTGAGATATTGTGATGTCATTGTGGGGTGGGTGAGAAATAATACATTTTGTCTTCAGTCTGGAACACAACAAAATGCGGAATAAGTCAAGGGGTATGAATACTTTCTGAAGGCACTGTATTTAATTACAAAAAATAAAATATGTTTAAAGTGGGAAGTAGGCATTGGTCTTTAGCCCGAAAAATAAAATAAATTCACACGAGCACCACAATTCCTTCTACACCCATGCACTACCAAGGTTTTCCAGCACACAGCTTTGACCTACTACGGTAGCTATGTTGGTCTATTGTACTTCAAACAATGTGTAAGCAGGTTGCCTAGGATTCAAACCTGCTTTGTTGCTGCTAATACCAACCAGAAATGGCTAAACCCAGAGGCACAATATCGCAAGACTTCGGGGAATGCTTGCAAAAAAGACCAATCAGACCAGGCCGGGGTTTGGGGTTAGAGAAGTCAAAAGAGAAGTGAAACATACTTCCTTAGTCGTTCATTTTCTAGAAATTTTAAGGCACAACCTAAATTAGAGACAATGTCTTCAGTAGTTGTTATTACTCCAACCTGGATTAGAGACAATGTATTCAGTAGTGGAACATGTTATTACTCCACTAGATTAGAGACAATGTCTTCAGTAGGGGAACATGTTATTACTCCACTAGATTAGAGACAATGTCTTCAGTAGGGGAACATGTTATTACTCCACTAGATTAGAGACAATGTCTTCAGTAGTTGTTATTACTCCACTAGAATAGAGACAATGTCTTCAGTAGTTGTTATTACTCCACTAGATTAGAGACAATGTCTTCAGTAGTTGTTATTACTCCACTAGAATAGAGACAATGTCTCCAGTAGTGGAACATGTTATTACTCCACTAGATTTGAGACAATGTCTTCAGTAGTGGAACATGTTATTACTCTACTAGATTAGAGACAATGTCTTCAGTAGTTGTTATTACTCCACTAGATTAGAGACAATGTCTTCAGTAGTTGTTATTACTCCACTAGAATAGAGACAATGTCTCCAGTAGTGGAACATGTTATTACTCCACTAGATTAGAGACAATGTCTTCAGTAGTGGAACATGTTGTTACTCCACTAGATTAGAGACAATGTCTTCAGTAGTGGAACATGTTATTACTCCACTAGATTAGAGACAATGTCTTCAGTAGTGGAACATGTTATTACTCCACTAGATTAGAGACAATGTCTTCAGTAGTGGAACATGTTATTACTACAACCTGGATTAGAGACAATGTCTTCAGTAGTGGAACATGTTATTACTCCACTAGATTAGAGACAATGTCTTCAGTGGTGGAACATGTTATTACTCCACTAGATTAGAGACGATGTCTTCAGTAGAGGAATATGTTATTACTCCACTAGATTAGAGACAATGTCTTCAGTAGAGGAACATGTTATTACTCCAACCTGGACTAGAGACAATGTCTTCAGTAGTTGTTATTACTCCACTAGAATAGAGACAATGTCTCCAGTAGTGGAACATGTTATTACTCCACTAGATTAGAGACAATGTCTTCAGTAGTTGTTATTACTCCACTAGATTAGAGACAATGTCTTCAGTAGTGGAACATGTTATTACTCCACTAGATTAGAGACAATCTCTTCAGTAGTGGAACATGTTATTAGTCCACTAGATTAGAGACAATGTCTTCAGTAGAGGAACATGTTATTAGTCCACTAGATTAGAGACAATGTCTTCAGTAGTGGAACATGTTATTAGTCCACTAGATTAGAGACAATGTCTTCAGTAGTGGAACATGTTATTACTCCACTAGATTAGAGACGATGTCTTCAGTAGTGGAACATGTTATTACTCCAAACTCATGAAAGTGACAAACTGAAACATTTTAGGAAGCTTTATTTGGCAAGTTGGCAGCCATACGACGGTGTTGCTCAAGATAAACACACACAACGACATTATAGAAAACAACGACATTATAGAAAACACTTTCCAATTTCACATGAACAAACAGAATATAACAGAGCAGTTAAATATAAAACACATTGAAGTCTTTACAACATTCATCATGGACAAAACACTACAACTTCCCTCCTGTTAGTAGTAATGAACCGTTACAACTGATACTGTCAGCTGGTTCCAGTCAGTGGTGTCTGTATGTTCTCATGATAAACTGACTAACTCTGTTAATGGATGTCAAGGCTGCAGCGTCTAAAGAGAAGTACATGATAAACTGACTCTCTCTGTTGTGGAAACTTCACACCTCTCTGTTGCTGATACTGTTGGAGGTCAAGGCCGCAGTTGGTTACGAAAAGGGGAGGAGGGAGAGAGAAGATAAGAGAAAGGAGAAGTAAAGAGATGGACTGACAGGGTTGTGGTTATTCACCGCAGCTGAAGAGAGCATCTTTTTCCATCCACCATGACGTTCTGATGAACAGGGTCACTAGGTAAAGAGAGAGGAGAGAGAGATGAGTGAGGGACAGAGGAGCTGATCCAGTCAGCTCCTCTGACTTCCAACACCACAGGAACAGTTATAGACCCCAACAGGTCTCAGTGTTTAATGTGTAGTTAGATACATTTATACACCCCAACAGGTCTGTGTTTAATGTGTAGTTAGATACATGTATACACCCCAACATACAGTCCAATTATAATGACTGATTCAACCAGGTGTTTGACTGGTGTTTTAAGTGTTTAGAACTCTGAATGTACATCACACAGAATAAGTTCACATACACTTGAGCCAAAAATATTAAAACTCAGTTTTTCACAATTCCAGATATTTAATCGCAATAAAAATTCCCTGTCTTGTGTCATTTAGGATCACCACTTTATTTGAAGAATGTGAAATACCCGAATAATAGTAGAGAGAATGATTAATTTCAGCTTGTATTTCTTTCATCACATTCCCAGTGGGTCAGAAGTTTACATACACTCAATTAGTATTTGGTAGCATTGCCTTTAAATTGTTTAACTTGTGTCAAATGTTTTGGGTAGCCTTCCACAAGCTTCCCACAATAAGTTGAGCTGGTGAAGGTAGGCCTGAAGGTAGGTCAGTAGTACGTTTAATTTTGTGACTTTGGGTCTTTTGAGCATCATGTTATACTGTTTAAATGTCAGCCATCAGACCAGAGCATCATGTTACACTGTTTAAATGTCAGCCACCAGACCAAAGCATCATGTTATACTGTTTAAATGTCAGCCACCAGAACAGAGCATAATGTTATACTGTTTAAATGTCAGCCACCAGACCAGAGCATCATGTTATACTGTTTAAATGTCAGCCACCAGACCAGAGCATCATGTTATACTGTTTAAATGTCAGCCACCATAACCACAGCCATACTCTGGACCTAGTTATTACCAAGGGGCTTTCTACTGGGACCACCCATAACCACAGCCATACTCTGGACCTGGTTATTACCAAGGGGCTTTCTACTGGGCCCACCCATAACCACAGCCATACTCTGGACCTGGTTATTACCAAGGGGCATTCTACTGGGCCCACCCATAACCACGGCCATACTCTGGACCTGGTTATTACCAAGGGGCTTTCTACTGGGCCAACCCATAACCACAGCCATACTCTGGACCTGGTTATTACCAAGGGGTTTTCTACTGGGCCCACCCATAACCACAGCCATACTCTGGACCTGGTTATTACCAAGGGGCTTTCTACTGGGCCTACCCATAACCACAGCCATACTCTGGACCTGGTTATTACCAAGGGGCTTTCTAATGGGCCCACCCATAACCACAGCCATATTCTGGACCTGGTTCTTACCAAGGGGTTTTCTACTGGGCCCACCCATAACCACAGCCATACTCTGGACCTGGTTATTACCAAGGGGTTTTCTACTGGGCCCACCCATAACCACAGCCATACTCTGGACCTGGTTATTACCAAGGGGTTTTCTACTGGGCCCACCCATAACCACAGCCATACTCTGGACCTGGTTATTACCAAGGGGCTTTCTACTGGGCCCACCCATAACCACAGCCATACTCTGGACCTGGTTATTACCAAGGGGCTTTCTACTGGGCCCACCCATAACCACAGCCATACTCTGGACCTGGTTATTACCAAGGGGCTTTCTACTGGGCCCACCCATAACCACAGCCATACTCTGGACCTAGTTGTTACCAAGGGGTTTTCTACTGGGCCCACCCATAACCACAGCCATACTCTGGACCTGGTTATTACCAAGGGGCATTCTACTGGGCCCACCCATAACCACAGCCATACTCTGGACCTGGTTATTACCAAGGGGTTTTCTACTGGGCCCACCCATAACCACAGCCATACTCTGGACCTGGTTATTACCAAGGGGTTTTCTACTGGGCCCACCCATAACCACAGCCATACTCTGGACCTGGTTTTTACCAAGGGGTTTCTATTGACATATCCTCTATAGTTGATGTTGCTTTATCTGATCACCACTGGGGATTTATACTACCTTGTTGCTAGAACAAACATTAATTAAATAAAAGCATTGTAAATGTAACGGTTTTCTTGTTTTCTTGTGTTGAGAGGCGGACCAAAACGCAGCGTGGTTATTATTCATGGTTCTTTAATAAAGAAACTATACATGAATAGATTAACAAAACCAAGAAATGTGAAAAAACCAAACCAGCCCTATCTGGTGCAAACACAGAGACAGGAAAAATCACCCACAAACCCCAAACAGGCTACCTAAATATGGTTCCCAATCAGAGACAATAACTAACACCTGCCTCTGATTGAGAACCATATCAGGCCAAACACAGAAACAGACAAACTAGACACACAACATAGAATGCCCACTCAGATCACACCCTGACCAAACAAAACATAGAAACATACAAAGCAAACTATGGTCAGGGTGTGACAGTAAATCAATTGCAAACATTGGTGCCATAGCTCCAGTAAAGTTGAAAAAGGTCACATCCAAATGGAGAGCCCCTTGGATGAGTGAGGAATCTAATCAATTAAAGAGAAATTGCAGAATGGCAGAGGGAAAGTGGAAGTCAAAGTTGCAGGTCCATTATGATGTTCTGAGAAAGCAACTTTGCATATATAACATTACCATTAGAAATGCCACAATTTAAGCATTCTGGTTTTCGTGCCCACCAAAGCACAGAGAAAACCATAGTTAAAATGGGAACTTATCTTAGAACCAACACAGATACCAAACAGTTCTCTGTTCTTGTATTCTTGTATTTAAGTGCTGCACTCGACACTGGTGACTATGATGTCACATGTGGTGTTCCACAAGGTTCCATTGTGGGTCCGGTACTGTCCAGTTAATATATGTTACCCAGCAGGGTTATCAGTCCAGTACTGTCCAGTTAATATATGTTACCCCTTGGCAGGGTTATCAGAAAGCACAGCATTGATTTTAATTTTAGCTTCACAGATAAATTGTTAGACTGTATTAGTGATTGAAATACTTATATGGCTCACAACTTCCTCCAGCTAAAACAAGACAAGACCGATGTAATTATTGTTGGAGCCAAGACAAGACAAGATGTAATTATTGTTGGAGCCAAGACAAGACCGATGTAATTATTGTTGGAGCCAAGACAAGACCGATGTAATTATTGTTGGAGCCAAAGCACAGAGAGAGAATCTGGCCGCACATTTGAATTCACAGGCAATAAAGATTAATCACCAGGTAAAAAACCTAGGTGTTATTTTAGATTCTGAACTCTTTAATCACACTTTAGGAATGTGACCAAAATAGCTTTTAACCACCTGAGGAACATTACCAAGGTGCAGCTGTTTCTCTCTCAGGCTGATACAGACAGACTCATCAATGCTTTTATTACAAGCAGGCTTGACTACTGTAATGCTCTCCCGTCTGGTCTAACCAAGAAAGCCTTTGGTGAACTACAAAACATACAGAATGTTGCAGGGTACTGACCAACACCAGACAGAGAACACATTACACTGGTTTTAAGGTCTCTGTACTGTAAAACATACAGAATGACCCAATAGGTCCCTCAGGTCCTCTGGCCTTCTAACTATCCCAAAGCCTAGGACCAGGAGGCATGGAGAGACAGCCTTTTAACTATCCCAAAGCCTAGGACCAAGAGGCATGGAGAGGCAGCCTTTAGTTGTTATACCCCCAGCCTGTAGTTACTGTGCCCCCAGCCTCTAGTTACTGTGCCCCCAGCCTGTAGTTACTATGCCCCCAGCCTCTAGAATAGCCTGCCAGAGAACCTGAGGGGGGCTGAAACTGTGGACATATTTAAAAGAGATCTTAAAACACATATTTTTTGCTTAGCTTTTCCTCTGAGAGCTTTTTAGTAGCTCAGTTGTATTGTTATGATTTTGAAGCACATTGTGTTGCATTCCATGGTGAAGTTGGAAGTTTACATACACTTAGATTGGAGTCATTAAAACTATTTTCAACCACTCCACACATTTCTTGTTAACAAACTATAGTTTTGGCAATTCGGTTAGGACTTCTACAATTGTTTACAGCCAGATTATTTCACTGTTTCAAAATTCCATTTCACATTCTTAAAATAAAGTGGTGATCCTAACTGAAACAGGGAATTTTTACTAGGATTAAATGTCAGGACAACATGCTACATCATTCATAACAAACACAACATGCTACATTTCATAACAAACAAAATATTCTATATCATTCATAGCATAACATGATACATCATTCATAACAAACAAAACATGCTACATTTCATAACAAACACAACATTCTATATCATTCTTAACACACCATGCTACATCATTCATAACACAACATGCTACATGGTTCATAACAAGCAGAACATGCTACATCATTTATAACAAACAACATGCTAAATCATTGATAACAAAAACAACATGCAACATCGTTCATATCAAACACAACATGCTACATCATTCATAACAAACAGAACATGTTACATCATTCATAACAAACACAACATGCAACATCATTCATGACAAACACAACATGTTAAATCATTCATAACACAACATGCTACATCATTCATAACACAACATGTTACATCATGTACAACAAACACACAATGCTACATCATTCATAACAAACACAACATGCTACATCATTCAAAGCATAACATGCTACATCATTCACAATGCTACATCATTCATAACACAACATGCTAGATCATTCATAACAATCACAACATGCTACATCATTCATAGCATAACATGCTACATCATTAAAAACACAACATGCTACATAATTCATACCACAACATGCTACATCAATCATAACAAACACAACATGCTACATCATTCATAGCATAACATGCTACATCATTAAAAACACAACATGCTATACCATTCATAAAAAACACAACATGCTACATCATTCAAAGCATAACATGCTACATCATTCACAATGCTACATCATTCATAACACAACATGCTACATCATTCATAACAAACACAACATGCAACATCATTCATGACAAACACAACATGTTACATCATTCATAACACAACATGCTACATCATGTACAACAAACACACAATGCTACATAATTCATAACAAACATAACATGCTACATCATTCATAACAAACACAACATGCAACATCATTCATGACAAACACAACATGTTACATCATTCATAACACAACATGCTACATCATGTACAACAAACACACAATGCTACATAATTCATAACAAACACAACATGCTACATCATTCAAAGCATAACATGCTACATCATTCACAATGCTACGTCATTCATAACACAACATGCTAGATCATTCATAACAATCACAACATGCTACATCATTCATAGCATAACATGCTACATTTTAAAAACACAACATGCTATACCATTCCTAAAAAACACAACATGCTACATCATTTAGAACAAACACATCATGCTACATCATTCAAAGCATAACATGCTACATCATTCACAATGCTACATCATTCATAACACAACATGCTACATCATTCATAACAAACACAACATGCTACATCATTCATAACAAACAGAACATGTTACATCATTCATAACAAACACAACATGCAACATCATTCATGACAAACACAACATGTTACATCATTCATAACACAACATGCTACATCATTCATAACACAACATGTTACATCATGTACAACAAACACACAATGCTACATCATTCATAACAAACACAACATGCTACATCATTCAAAGCATAACATGCTACATCATTCACAATGCTACATCATTCATAACACAACATGCTAGATCATTCATAACAATCACAACATGCTACATCATTCATAGCATAACATGCTACATCATTAAAAACACAACATGCTACATCATTCATAACACAACAAAACATGTTACATCAATCATAACAAACACAACATGCTACATCATTCATAACATAACATGCTACATCATTAAAAACACAACATGCTATACCATTCATAAAAAACACAACATGCTACATCATTCAAAGCATAACATGCTACATCATTCACAATGCTACATCATTCATAACACAACATGCTACATCATTCATAACAAACACAACATGCAACATCATTCATAACAAACATAACATGCTACATCATTCATAACAAACACAACATGCAACATCATTCATGACAAACACAACATGTTACATAATTCATAACAAACACAACATGCTACATCATTCAAAGCATAACATGCTACATCATTCACAATGCTACGTCATTCATAACACAACATGCTAGATCATTCATAACAATCACAACATGCTACATCATTCATAGCATAACATGCTACATTTTAAAAACACAACATGCTATACCATTCATAAAAAACACAACATGCTACATCATTTAGAACAAACACAAAATGCTACATTATTCATAAAAAACACAACATTCTATATCATTCACAACACAACATGTTACATAATTCATAACAAACACAACATTCTATATCATTCACAACACAACATGTTACATTATTCATAACAAACACAACAATCTATATCATTCACAACACAACATGTTACATAATTCAAAACAAACACAACATTCTACATCATTCACAACACAACATGTTACATCATTCATAACAAACACAACATGCTACATCATTCATAACAAACATAACATGCTACATCATTCATATCACAACATGCTACATCATTCATAACAATCACAACATGCTACATCATTCATAACTCAACGCGCTACATTATTCATGACAAACACAACATGTTATGAATGATGTACCATGCAGTGTTTGTTATGAATTATGTAGCATGTTGTGTTTGTTATGAAATGTAGCATGTGGTGTTTGTTATGAATGATGTAGCATGTTGTGTTTGTTATGAATGATGTAGCATGTTGTGTTTGTTATGAATGATGTAACATGTTGTGTTTGTTTTTCATAAAAATCATTAATATTACAACATGTTACATCCTTCATAACACAACATGTTACATAATTCATAACACAACATGTTACATCATTCATAACACAACATGCTACTTCATTCACAACAAACACAAAATGCTACATCATTCATAACAAACACAACATGCTACATCATTCATAGCATAACATGATACATCATTAAAAACACAACATGCTATACCATTCATAACAAACAGAACATGCTACATCATTCATAACAAACACAACATAATACATCATTCTAAGCATAACATGCTACATCATTCATAACACAACATGCTACATAATTCATAACAAACACAACATGCAACATCATTCATAACAAACACAACATGCTACATCATTCACAATGCTACATCATTCATAACACAACATGCTACATCATTCATAACAAACACAACTAGCTACATCATTCATAGCATAACATGTTGCTTCACTCGTAACAAACACAACGTTCTACATCATTCATAACTAACAACATGCTACATCATTCACAACAAACAACATGCTACATCAATCATAACAAACACAACATGCTACATCATTCATAACAAACACCACATGCTACATTTCATAACAAACACAACATGCTAAATCATTCATAACAAACACAACATGCTACATCAATCATAAAAAACACAACATTCTACATCATTCATAACAAACAACATGCTACATAATTCATAACAAACACAACATGCTACATCATTCATAACAAACACAACATGCTACATCATTCATAACAAACATAACATGCTACATCATTCATAACAAACACAACATGCTACATCATTCATAACAAACACAACATGCTACATCATTCACAACAAACAACATGATACATCAATCATAACAAACACAAAATGCTACATCATTCTTAACAAACACAACATGCTACATCATTCACAACAAACAACATGCTACATCAATCATAACAAACACAACATGCTACATAATTCATAACAAACACAACATGCTACATCATTCATAACAAACACCACATGCTACATTTCATAACAAACACAACATGCTACATCATTCACAACAAACAACATGCTACATCAATCATAACAAACACAACATGCTACATAATTCATAACAAACACAACATGCTACATCATTCATAACAAACACAACATGCTACATCATTCATAACAAACACCACATTTTATTTTATTTTATTTTATTTTACCTTTATTTAACCAGGTAGGCAAGTTGAGAACAAGTTCTCATTTACAATTGCGACCTGGCCAAGATAAAGCAAAGCAGTTCGACAGATAAAACGACACAGAGTTACACATGGAGTAAAAACAAACATACAGTCAATAATGCAGTATAAACAAGTCTATATACAATGTGAGCAAATGAGGTGAGAAGGGAGGTAAAGGCAAAAAAGGCCAAGATGGCAAAGTAAATACAATATAGCAAGTAAAATACTGGAATGGTAGTTTTGCAATGGAAGAATGTGCAAAGTAGAAATAAAAAAATAATGGGGTGCAAAGGAGCAAAATAAATAAATTAATTAAAATTAAATACAGTTGGGAAAGAGGTAGTTGTTTGGGCTAAATTATAGGTGGGCTATGTACAGGTGCAGTAATCTGTGAGCTGCTCTGACAGTTGGTGCTTAAAGCTAGTGAGGGAGATAAGTGTTTCCAGTTTCAGAGATTTTTGTAGTTCGTTCCAGTCATTGGCAGCAGAGAACTGGAAGGAGAGGCGGCCAAAGAAAGAATTGGTTTTGGGGGTGACTAGAGAGATATACCTGCTGGAGCGTGTGCTACAGGTGGGAGATGCTATGGTGACCAGCGAGCTGAGATAAGGGGGGACTTTACCTAGCAGGGTCTTGTAGATGACATGGAGCCAGTGGGTTTGGCGACGAGTATGAAGCGAGGGCCAGCCAACGAGAGCGTACAGGTCGCAATGGTGGGTAGTATATGGGGCTTTGGTGATAAAACGGATTGCACTGTGATAGACTGCATCCAATTTGTTGAGTAGGGTATTGGAGGCTATTTTGTAAATGACATCGCCAAAGTCGAGGATTGGTAGGATGGTCAGTTTTACAAGGGTATGTTTGGCAGCATGAGTGAAGGATGCTTTGTTGCGAAATAGGAAGCCAATTCTAGATTTAACTTTGGATTGGAGATGTTTGATATGGGTCTGGAAGGAGAGTTTACAATCTAACCAGACACCTAAGTATTTGTAGTTGTCCACGTATTCTAAGTCAGAGCCGTCCAGAGTAGTGATGTTGGACAGGCGGGTAGGTGCAGGCAGCGATCGGTTGAAGAGCATGCATTTAGTTTTACTTGCATTCAAGAGCAATTGGAGGCCACGGAAGGAGAGTTGTATGGCATTGAAGCTTGCCTGGAGGGTTGTTAACACAGTGTCCAGAGAAGGGCCGGAAGTATACAGAATGGTGTCGTCTGCGTAGAGGTGGATCAGGGACTCACCAGCAGCAAGAGCGACCTCATTGATGTATACAGAGAAGAGAGTCGGTCCAAGAATTGAACCCTGTGGCACCCCCATAGAGACTGCCAGAGGTCCGGACAGCAGACCCTCCGATTTGACACACTGAACTCTATCAGAGAAGTAGTTGGTGAACCAGGCGAGGCAATCATTTGAGAAACCAAGACATGCTACATTTCATAACAAACACAACATGCTACATCATTCAAAGCATAACATGCTACATCATTCACAATGCTACATCATTTATAACACAACATGCTACATCAATCATAACAAACACAACATTTTACATCATTCATATCACAACATGCTACATCATTCATAACAAACACAACATTTTACATCATTCATATCACAACATGCTACATCATTCATAACACAACATGCTACATCATTCATAACAAACACACCATGCTACATTTCATAACAAACACAACATTCTATATCATTCTTAACACACCATGCTACATCATTCATAACACAACATGCTACATCATTCATAACAAACACAACATGCTACATCGTTCATAACAAGCAGAACATGCTATATCATTCATAACAAACACAACATGCTACATCATTTATAACACAACATGCTTCATCATTCTCAACAAACACAAAATGCTACATCATTCATAACAAACAACTTGCTACATCATTCATAACAAACACAACATGCTACATCATTCATAACAAACATAACATGCTGCATCATTCACAACAAACACAACATGCTACATCAATCATAACAAACACAACATGCTACATAATTCATAACAAACACAACATGCTACATCATTCATAACAAACACCACATGCTACATTTCATAACAAACACAACATGCTACATCATTCATAACAAACACCACATGCTACATTTCATAACAAACACAACATGCTACATCATTCAATGCATAACATGCTACATCATTCATAACACAACATGCTACATCATTCATAACAATCACAACATGCTACATCATTCATAGCATAACATGCTACATCATAACAAACACAACATGCTACATCGATCATAAAAAGCAACATGTTACATAATTTATTACACAGCATGCTACGTCATTAACATTAAAACATTTGACATAATTCATAACACAACATGATACTTCATTTAGAACAAACACAAAATGCTACATCATTCATAACAAACACAACATGTTACATCATTCATAACAAACACAACATTCTATATCATTCACAAAACAACATGCTACATCATTCTTAACATAACATGCTACATCATTAATATTACAACATGTTACATCATTCATAACACAACATGCTACTTCATTCACAACAAACACAAAATGCTACATCATTCATAACAAACACAACATGCTACATCATTCATAGCATAACATGATACATCATTTATGACACAACATGCTTCATCAATCATAACAAACACAACATGCTACATCATTCATATCACAACATGCTACATCATTCATAACACAACATGCTTCATCAATCATAACACAACATGCTACATCATTCAAAACACAACATGCTATACCATTCATAACAAACACAACATGTTACATCAATCATAACAAACACAACATTTTACGTAATTCAAAACACAACGTTCTATATCATTTATAGCATAACATCCTACATCATTCATAACATGCTACGTCAATTTTAACAAACACAACATGCTACATCATTCATAACTAACAACATGCTACATCATTCACAACAAACAACATGCTACATCAATCATAACAAACACAACATGCTACATCATTCATAACAAACACAACATGCTACATCATTCATAACAAACACAACATGCTACATCATTCATAACAAACACCACATGCTACATTTCATAACAAACACAACATGCTACATCATTCAAAACAAACACCACATGCTACATTTCATAACAAACACAACATGCTAAATCATTCATAACAAACACAACATGCTACATCATTCATAACAAACACCACATGCTACATTTCATAACAAACACAACATGCTACATGCTACATTTCATAACAAACACAACATGCTACATCATTCATAACAAACACCACATGCTACATTTCATAACAAACACAACATGCTACATCATTCAAAGCATAACATGCTACATCATTCACAATGTGAATTCATTCATAACAAACACAACATGCTACATCATTCATAACAAACATAACATGCTACATCATTCACAATGTGAATTCATTCATAACAAACACAACATGCTACATCATTCATAACACAACATGCTACATCATTCATAACAAACACAACATGCTACATCGTTCATAACAAGCAGAACATGCTATATCATTCATAACAAACACAACATGCTACATCATTTATAACACAACATGCTTCATCATTCTCAACAAACACAAAATGCTACATCATTCATAACAAACAACTTGCTACATCATTCATAACAAACACAACATGCTACATCATTCATAACAAACACAACATGCTACATCATTCACAACAAACACAACATGCTACATCAATCATAACAAACACAACATGCTACATAATTCATAACAAACACAACATGCTACATCATTCATAACAAACACCACATGCTACATTTCATAACAAACACAACATGCTACATCATTCATAACAAACACCACATGCTACATTTCATAACAAACACAACATGCTACATCATTCATAACAAACACCACATGCTACATTTCATAACAAACACAACATGCTACATCATTCAATGCATAACATGCTACATCATTCATAACACAACATGCTACATCATTCATAACAATCACAACATGCTACATCATTCATAGCATAACATGCTACATCATAACAAACACAACATGCTACATCGATCATAAAAAGCAACATGTTACATAATTTATTACACAGCATGCTACGTCATTAACATTAAAACATTTTACATAATTCATAACACAACATGATACTTCATTTAGAACAAACACAAAATGCTACATCATTCATAACAAACACAACATGTTACATCATTCATAACAAACACAACATTCTATATCATTCACAAAACAACATGCTACATCATTCTTAACATAACATGCTACATCATTAATATTACAACATGTTACATCATTCATAACACAACATGCTACTTCATTCACAACAAACACAAAATGCTACATCATTCATAACAAACACAACATGCTACATCATTCATAGCATAACATGATACATCATTTATGACACAACATGCTTCATCAATCATAACAAACACAACATGCTACATCATTCATATCACAACATGCTACATCATTCATAACACAACATGCTTCATCAATCATAACACAACATGCTACATCATTCAAAACACAACATGCTATACCATTCATAACAAACACAACATGTTACATCAATCATAACAAACACAACATTTTACGTAATTCAAAACACAACGTTCTATATCATTTATAGCATAACATCCTACATCATTCATAACATGCTACGTCAATTTTAACAAACACAACATGCTACATCATTCATAACTAACAACATGCTACATCATTCACAACAAACAACATGCTACATCAATCATAACAAACACAACATGCTACATCATTCATAACAAACACAACATGCTACATCATTCATAACAAACACAACATGCTACATCATTCATATCAAACACCACATGCTACATTTCATAACAAACACAACATGCTACATCATTCAAAACAAACACCACATGCTACATTTCATAACAAACACAACATGCTAAATCATTCATAACAAACACAACATGCTACATCATTCATAACAAACACCACATGCTACATTTCATAACAAACACAACATGCTACATGCTACATTTCATAACAAACACAACATGCTACATCATTCATAACAAACACCACATGCTACATTTCATAACAAACACAACATGCTACATCATTCAAAGCATAACATGCTACATCATTCACAATGTGAATTCATTCATAACAAACACAACATGCTACATCATTCATAACAAACATAACATGCTACATCATTCACAATGTGAATTCATTCATAACAAACACAACATGCTACATCATTCATAACAAACACAACATGCTACATCATTCATAACAAACACCACATGCTACATTTCATAACAAACACAACATGCTACATCATTCAAAGCATAACATGCTACATCATTCATAACACAACATGCTACATCATTTATAACAATCACAACATGCTACATCATTCATAGCATAACATGCTACATCATAACAAACACAACATGCTACATCGATCATAAAAAGCAACATGTTACATAATTTATTACACAGCATGCTACGTCATTAACATTAAAACATTTTACATAATTCATAACACAACATGCTACTTCATTTAGAACAAACACAAAATGCTACATCATTCATAACAAACACAACATGTTACATCATTCATAACAAACACAACATTCTATATCATTCACAAAACAACATGCTACATTATTCATAACAAACACAACATGCTACATCATTCATATCACAACATGCTACATTATTCATAAAAAACACAACATGCTACATCATTCTTAACATAACATGCTACATCATTAATATTACAACATGTTACATCATTCATAACACAAAATGCTACATCATTCATAACAAACACAACATGCTACATCATTCATAGCATAACATGATACATCATTTATAACACAACATGCTTCATCAATCATAACAAACACAACATGCTACATCATTCATATCACAACATGCTACATCATTCATAACACAACATGCTTCATCAATCATAACACAACATGCTACATCATTCAAAACACAACATGCTATACCATTCATAACAAACACAACATGTTACATCAATCATAACAAACACAACATTTTACGTAATTCAAAACACAACGTTCTATATCATTTATAGCATAACATCCTACATCATTCATAACATGCTACGTCAATTTTAACAAACACAACATGCTACATCATTCATAACTAACAACATGCTACATCATTCACAACAAACAACATGCTACATCAATCATAACAAACACAACATGCTACATCATTCATAACAAACACAACATGCTACATCATTCATAACAAACACAACATGCTACATCATTCATAACAAACACCACATGCTACATTTCATAACAAACACAACATGCTACATCATTCAAAACAAACACCACATGCTACATTTCATAACAAACACAACATGCTACATCATTCATAACAAACACCACATGCTACATTTCATAACAAACACAACATGCTACATGCTACATTTCATAACAAACACAACATGCTACATCATTCATAACAAACACCACATGCTACATTTCATAACAAACACAACATGCTACATCATTCAAAGCATAACATGCTACATCATTCACAATGTGAATTCATTCATAACAAACACAACATGCTACATCATTCATAACAAACATAACATGCTACATCATTCACAATGTGAATTCATTCATAACAAACACAACATGCTACATCATTCATAACAAACACAACATGCTACATCATTCATAACAAACACCACATGCTACATTTCATAACAAACACAACATGCTACATCATTCAAAACAAACACCACATGCTACATTTCATAACAAACACAACATGCTACATGCTACATTTCATAACAAACACAACATGCTACATCATTCATAACAAACACCACATGCTACATTTCATAACAAACACCACATGCTACAATTCATAACAAACACCACATGCTACAATTCATAACAAACATAACATGCTACATCATTCATAATAAACACTTAATTTTGTAGTTAAGGTTGAAGTTAGAGTTAGCGTTGAAATTAGGGTTGGAGTTGAAGTTAGTTAGCTCAGTCTTTACATTAGGGTTAGTGATACAGTGATCTGGACCTACCTCAGTCTGTACAATAGGGTTAGTGGTACAGTGATCTGGACCTACCTCAGTGTGTACATTAGGGTTAGTGATACAGTGATCTGGACCTACCTCAGTCTGTACAATAGGGTTAGTGGTACAGTGATCTGGACCTACCTCAGTGTGTACATTAGGGTTAGTGATACAGTGATCTGGACCTACCTCAGTCTGTACATTAGGGTTAGTGATACAGTGATCTGGACCTACCTCAGTCTGTACATTAGGGTTAGTGATACAGTGATCTGGACCTACCTCAGTCTGTACATTAGGGTTAGTGATACAGTGATCTGGACCTACCTCAGTCTGTACATTAGGGGTAGTTGTGATACAGTGATCTGGACCTACCTCAGTCTGTCCATTAGGGTTAATGATACAGTGATCTGGACCTACCTCAGTCTGTACATTAGGGTTAGTGATACAGTGATCTGGACCTACCTCAGTCTGTACATTAGGGTTAGTGATACAGTGGTCTGGACCTACCTCAGTCTGTACATTAGGGTTAGTGATACAGTGGTCTGGACCTACCTCAGTCTGTACATTAGGGTTAGTGATACAGTGATCTGGACCTACCTCAGTCTGTACATTAGGGATAGTGATACAGTGGTCTGGACCTACCTCAGTCTGTACATTAGGGTTAGTGATACAGTGATCTGGACCTACCTCAGTCTGTACATTAGGGTTAGTGATACAGTGATCTGGACCTACCTCAGTCTGTACATTAGGGTTAGTTATACAGTGATCTGGACCTACCTCAGTCTGTACATTAGGGTTAGTTATACAGTGATCTGGACCTACCTCAGTCTGTACGTTCAGTCCCAGGATCCAGATACAGCTCTACCTAAAGTTCACACAGATTACATTTGTTAAAATGGCAATATCTACCTTTTGAGTAACCCAACTAATATACATAGAATTGTGTTATTGATCTATCAAACTATCTAAGTAGCGGTAAATCGGTTCTTTGTGAGATATTGCTATGCTTACCGTTCCTAAGTTTGTTTTTTGAAGATCTATTATCTATTATTATAATAATGATTATCTCCAAGGTGGCATAGCAGTTCAGACGTCTTTTGTCCTCGTCTTGTCGTGTCCTGTATATATATATATTTACAACTTTTTCACATACATTTTATTTTTATTTTCCATCAACTCATCTTCAAAACACTCTCCTGCAACCCGCCTCACCAATGTATATTTATAAAAAAGTATTATTTACCTCAGATCTGTAATCCTCCAAGAAGCTAGCCAGAAACTCCAAGAAGCTAGCCAGAAACTAGCCAGAAGCTAATCCAGAAGCTAGTTCAGAAGCTAGTTAGCTCCTTTACTGGCAAATCGTTAATATTCAGCTAACCACGGTTTGTGGTCATCAGCTATCCTTTAGCTCGAAAATCTATCGCCAGTTCTGTACGGCGCAGCGCGGCTCGGAACGGAACATACCGGACCAATTTTTCTCTCCATGTCCCTGGACATTCATACCCGGATCTCACAGCTAGCTAGCTGCTATCCGTGTGACCATCGGAGCTAGCAAGCTCCGTCAATCACTCCTGAGTTCCATCAATCACACCTGGGCTGCAGTCACCTATCCGGACCCGTTTTACTGCCTTCGCGGAGCCCCACCGGGCCTTCACAACTGGACTGCCGACGTTATCTACCCGAAGGAGTTATTCGGCCGGCTCCTCCGTCGCGACGTTACCTGAACGCCCATCTGCGGCCTGCTAACCGTTAGCTGTCTTACCGGCTGCTATCTGAATAGACAATCGGACAATTTTTTTATTATTATTTTTTTTTAATTATTTTTTTAATTATTATTATTATATTTTCTTCTTGGGCCTCTATAACTATATCTATTGTTTTATTTTTGTTGTTGTTGTGTGATTTGGATTAATCCCCTCTACCACACGGAACCCCACTAATCTACTGACGGAACGTAAGGGGTGGCTAACAGACCTCCATCCTATGCTAGCTTGCTACCGATGCCCTGGCTAGCTGTCTAAATCACCAACCAACCTCTCCACTCACCGGACCCTTTTGATCACTCGACTAAGCATGCCTATCCTTAATGTCAATATGTCTTGTCCATTTCTGTTCTGGTTAGTGTTTATTGGCTTATTTCACTGTAGAGCCTCTAGTCCTGCTCACTATACCTTATCCAACCTATTAGTTCCACCACCCACACATGCAATGACATCTCCTGGTTTCAACGATGTTTCTAGAGACAATATCTCTCTCTTCATCACTCAATACCTAGGTTTACCTCCACTGTATTCACATCCTGCCATACATTTGTCTGTACATTATACCTTGATGCTATTTTATCGCCCCCAGAAACATCCTTTTACTCTATGTTCCAGACGTTCTAGACGACCAATTCTCATAGCTTTTAGCCGTACCCTTATTCTACTCCTCCTATGTTCCTCTGGCGATGTAGAGGTGAATCCAGGCCCTGCAGTGCCTAGCTCCACTCCTATTCCCCAGGCGCTCTCTTTTGACGACTTCTGTAACCGTAATAGCCTTGGTTTCATGCATGTTAACATTAGAAGCCTCCTCCCTAAGTTTGTTCTATTCACTGCTTTAGCACACTCTGCCAACCCGGATGTTCTAGCTGTGTCTGAATCCTGGCTTAGGAAGACCACCAAAAATTCTGAAGTTTTAATTCCAAACTACAACATTTTCAGACAAGATAGAACTGCCAAAGGGGGCGGTGTTGCAATCTACTGCAAAGATAGCCTGCAGAGTTCTGTCCTACTATCCAGGTCTGTACCCAAACAATTTGAACTTCTACTTTTAAAAATCCACCTCTCTAAAAACAAGTCTCTCACCGTTGCCGCCTGCTATAGACCACCCTCTGCCCCCAGCTGTGCTCTGGACACCATATGTGAACTGATTGCCCCCCATCTATCTTCAGAGTTCGTGCTGCTAGGCGACCTAAACTGGAACATGCTTAACACCCCAGCCATCCTACAATCTAAACTTGATGCCCTCAATCTCACACAAATAATCAATGAACCTACCAGGTACCTCCCCAAAACCTTAAACACGGGCACCCTCATAGATATCATCCTAACCAACTTCCCCTCTAAATACACCTCTGCTGTCTTCAACCAAGATCTCAGCGATCACTGCCTCATTGCCTGCATCCGTAATGGGTCAGCGGTCAAACGACCTCCACTCATCACTGTAAAACGCTCCCTGAAACACTTCTGCGAGCAGGCCTTTCTAATCGACCTGGCCGGGGTATCCTGGAAGGATATTGATCTCATCCCGTCAGTAGAGGATGCCTGGATATTTTTTAAAAATGCCTTCCTAACCATCTTAAATAAACATGCCCCATTCAAGAAATTTAGAACCAGGAACAGATATAGCCCTTGGTTCTCCCCAGACCTGACTGCCCTTAACCAACACAAAAACATCCTATGGCGTTCTGCATTAGCATCGAACAGCCCCCGTGATATGCAGCTGTTCAGGGAAGCTAGAAATCATTATACACAGGCAGTTAGAAAAGCCAAGGCTAGCTTTTTCAAGCAGAAATTTGCTTCCTGCAACACTAACTCAAAAAAGTTCTGGGACACTGTAAAGTCCATGGAGAATAAGAACACCTCCTCCCAGCTGCCCACTGCACTGAAGATAGGAAACACTGTCACCACTGATAAATCCACCATAATTGAGAATTTCAATAAGCATTTTTCTACGGCTGGCCATGCTTTCCACCTGGCTACTCCTACCCCGGACAACAGCACTGCACCCCCAACAGCAACTCGCCCAAGCCTTCCCCATTTCTCCTTCTCCCAAATCCATTCAGCTGATGTTCTGAAAGAGCTGCAAAATCTGGACCCCTACAAATCACCCGGGCTAGACAATCTGGACCCTTTCTTTCTAAAATTATCTGCTGAAATTGTTGCCACCCCTATTACTAGCCTGTTCAACCTCTCTTTCGTGTCGTCTGAGATTCCCAAAGATTGGAAAGCAGCTGCGGTCATCCCCCTCTTCAAAGGGGGGGACACTCTTGACCCAAACTGCTACAGACCTATATCTATCCTACCGTGCCTTTCTAAGGTCTTCGAAAGCCAAGTCAACAAACAGATTACCGACCATTTCGAATCTCACCATACCTTCTCTGCTATGCAATCTGGTTTCAGAGCTGGTCATGGGTGCACCTCAGCCACGCTCAAGGTCCTAAACGATATCTTAACCGCCATCGATAAGAAACATTACTGTGCAGCCGTATTCATTGATCTGGCCAAGGCTTTCGACTCTGTCAATCACCATATCCTCATCGGCAGACTCGACAGCCTTGGTTTCTCAAATGATTGCCTCGCCTGGTTCACCAACTACTTCTCTGATAGAGTTCAGTGTGTCAAGTCGGAGGGTCTGCTGTCCGGACCTCTGGCAGTCTCTATGGGGGTGCCACAGGGTTCAATTCTTGGACCGACTCTCTTCTCTGTATACATCAATGAGGTCGCTCTTGCTGCTGGTGAGTCCCTGATCCACCTCTACGCAGACGACACCATTCTGTATACTTCCGGCCCTTCTTTGGACACTGTGTTAACAACCCTCCAGGCAAGCTTCAATGCCATACAACTCTCCTTCCGTGGCCTCCAATTGCTCTTAAATACAAGTAAAACTAAATGCATGCTCTTCAACCGATCGCTACCTGCACCTACCCGCCTGTCCAACATCACTACTCTGGACGGCTCTGACTTAGAATACGTGGACAACTACAAATACTTAGGTGTCTGGTTAGACTGTAAACTCTCCTTCCAGACCCATATCAAACATCTCCAATCCAAAGTTAAATCTAGAATTGGCTTCCTATTTCGCAACAAAGCATCCTTCACTCATGCTGCCAAACATACCCTTGTAAAACTGACCATCCTACCAATCCTCGACTTTGGCGATGTCATTTACAAAATAGCCTCCAATACCCTACTCAACAAATTGGATGCAGTCTATCACAGTGCAATCCGTTTTATCACCAAAGCCCCATATACTACCCACCATTGCGACCTGTACGCTCTCGTTGGCTGGCCCTCGCTTCATACTCGTCGCCAAACCCACTGGCTCCATGTCATCTACAAGACCCTGCTAGGTAAAGTCCCCCCTTATCTCAGCTCGCTGGTCACCATAGCATCTCCCACCTGTAGCACACGCTCCAGCAGGTATATCTCTCTAGTCACCCCCAAGACCAATTCTTTCTTTGGCCGCCTCTCCTTCCAGTTCTCTGCTGCCAATGACTGGAACGAACTACAAAAATCTCTGAAACTGGAAACACTTATCTCCCTCACTAGCTTTAAGCACCAACTGTCAGAGCAGCTCACAGATTACTGCACCTGTACATAGCCCACCTAAAATTTAGCCCAAACAACTACCTCTTTCCCAACTGTATTTAATTTTTATTTATTTATTTATTTTGCTCCTTTGCACCCCATTATTTTTTTATTTCTACTTTGCACATTCTTCCATTGCAAAACTACCATTCCAGTATTTTACTTGCTATATTGTATTTACTTTGCCATCATGGCCTTTTTTTGCCTTTACCTCCCTTCTCACCTCATTTGCTCACATTGTATATAGACTTGTTTATACTGCATTATTGACTGTATGTTTGTTTTTACTCCATGTGTAACTCTGTGTCGTTTTATCTGTCGAACTGCTTTGCTTTATCTTGGCCAGGTCGCAATTGTAAATGAGAACTTGTTCTCAACTTGCCTACCTGGTTAAATAAAGGTAAAATAAATAAAATAAATAAAAAAAATACACAGTGCTTCATTTGTCTGAAAATCTGAAAAAATAGTGAGCTAGTTATTTTTTATGCTGGGACGACCTTCTGACCTGTATCTCTGTCTATCTGTCTTCACCGCTGAGTAGACAGGGTCTGGAACGACCTTTTGACCTGTATCTCTGTCTGTCTTCACTGCTGAGTAGACAGGGTCTGGAACGACCTTTTGACCTGTATCTCTGTCTGTCTTTACTGCTGAGTAGACAGGGTCTGGAACGGCCTTCTCTGAAAGAAACACAAAAGCAGGTTACAACTAGTGACATGTTAAAAACATATTTACTTCAGAAAGACGACATTATTTAGGGAAGTGTTGTTGGTCTCTCCCTTCTTCCTACCTCTCCTCCTGTTGTGTTGTCTCTTCTCTGTGTGGTTGATGTCAGCATAGGTCACATCAACGGGACCGGATCCACCTGGAACTAAACACAGGAGAGAGAGAGGATATTAACACAGACTGGACCAGATACACCTGGAACTAAACACAGGAGAGAGAGAGGATACTAACACAGACTGGACCAGATCCACCTGGAACTAAACACAAGAGAGAGAGAGAGGATATTAACACAGACTGGACCAGATCCACCTGGAACTAAACACAAGAGACAGAGAGGAGATTAACACAGAATGGACCAGATCCACCTGGAACAAAACACAGTAGAGAGAGAGAGAGAGAGAGAGAGAGAGAGAGAGAGAGAGAGAGAGAGAGGATATTAACACAGACTGGACCAGATCCACCTGGAACTAAACACAGGAGAGAGAGAGGATACTAACACAGACTGGACCAGATCCACCTGGAACTAAACACAGGAGAGAGAGAGGATACTAACACAGACTGGACCAGATCCACCTGGAACTAAACACAAGAGAGAGAGAGGACATTAACACAGACTGGACCAGATCCACCTGGAACTAAACACAGTAGAGAGAGAGAGAGGATATTAACACAGACTGGACCAGATCCACCTGGAACTAAACACAGGAGAGAGAGAGGATATTAACACAGACTGGACAAGATCCACCTGGAACTAAACACAGGAGAGAGAGAGGAGATTAACACAGACTGGACCAGCTCCACCTTGAACTAAACACAGGAGAGAGAGAGGATATTAACACAGACTGGACCAGATCCACCTGGAACTAAACACAAGAGAGAGAGAGGATATTAACACAGACTGGACCAGATCCACCTGGAACTAAACACAAGAGACAGAGAGGAGATTAACACAGACTGGACCAGATCCACCTGGAACTAAACACAAGAGAGAGAGAGGATATTAACACAGACTGGACCAGATCCATCTGGAACTAAACACAGGAGAGAGAGAGGATATTAACACATACTGGACCAGATCCACCTGGAACTAAACACAGGAGAGAGAGAGGATATTAACACAGACTGGACCAGATCCACCTGGAACTAAACACAGTAGAGAGAGAGAGAGAGAGAGAGGATATTAACACAGACTGGACAAGATCCACCTGGAACTAAACACAGTAGAGAGAGAGAGAGGATATTAACACAGACTGGACCAGATCCACCTGGAACTAAACACAGTAGAGAGAGAGAGAGGATATTAACACAGACTGGACCAGATCCACCTGGAACTAAACACAGTAGAGAGAGAGATAGAGAGAGAGAGAGAGAGAGAGAGAGAGGATATTAACGCAGACTGGACCAGCTCCACCTGGAACTAAACACAGGAGAGAGAGAGGATACTAACACAGACTGGACCAGATCCACCTGGAACTAAACACAAGAGAGAGAGAGGATATTAACACAGACTGGACCAGCTCCACCTGGAACTAAACACAGGAGAGAGAGAGGATACTAACACAGACTGGACCAGATCCACCTGGAACTAAACACAAGAGAGAGAGAGGATATTAACACAGACTGGACCAGATCCACCTGGAACTAAACACAAGAGACAGAGAGGAGATTAACACAGACTGGACCAGATCCACCTGGAACTAAACACAAGAGAGAGAGAGGATATTAACACAGACTGGACCAGATCCACCTGGAAGTAAACACAGGAGAGAGAGAGGAGATTAACACAGACTGGACCAGATCCACCTGGAAGTAAACACAGGAGAGAGAGAGGATACTAACACAGACTGGACCAGATCCACCTGGAACTAAACACAGGAGAGAGAGAGGATATTAACACAGACTGGACCAGATCCACCTGGAACTAAACACAGGAGAGAGAGAGGATATTAACACAGACTGGACAAGATCCACCTGGAACTAAACACAGGAGAGAGAGAGGAGATTAACACAGACTGGACCAGCTCCACCTTGAACTAAACACAGGAGAGAGAGAGGATACTAACACAGACTGGACAAGATCCACCTGGAACTAAACACAAGAGAGAGAGAGGATATTAACACAGACTGGACCAGATCCACCTGGAACTAAACACAGTAGAGAGAGAGAGAGGATATTAACACAGACTGGACCAGATCCACCTGGAACTAAACACAGTAGAGAGAGAGAGAGAGAGGATATTAACACAGACTGGACCAGCTCCACCTGGAACTAAACACAGGAGAGAGAGAGGATACTAACACAGACTGGACCAGATCCACCTGGAACTAAACACAGTAGAGAGAGAGAGAGGATATTAACACAGACTGGACCAGATCCACCTGGAACTAAACACAGTAGAGAGAGAGAGAGGATATTAACACAGACTGGACAAGATCCACCTGGAACTAAACACAGTAGAGAGAGAGAGAGGATATTAACACAGACTGGACCAGATCCACGTGGAACTAAACACAGGAGAGAGAGAGAGGATATTAACACAGACTGGACCAGATCCACCTGGAACTAAACACAGGAGAGAGAGAGGATATTAACACAGACTGGACCAGCTCCACCTGGAACTAAACACAGGAGAGAGAGAGGATATTAAAACAGACTGGACCAGCTCCACCTGGAACTAAACACAGGAGAGAGAGAGGATACTAACACAGACTGGACAAGATCCACCTGGAACTAAACACAAGAGAGAGAGAGGATATTAACACAGATTGGACCAGATCCACCTGGAACTAAACACAGGAGAGAGAGAGGAGATTAATACAGACTGGACCAGATCCACCTGGAACTAAACACAGGAGAGAGAGAGGATACTAACACAGACTGGACCAGATCCACCTGGAACTAAACACAGGAGAGAGAGAGGATATTAACACAGACTGGACCAACAGCTGTATGTTGGAGTGTATTATAGTACCTGTGGTGTTATAGTGTTATACAGTACTACAGTACCTGTGGTGTTATAGTGTTATACAGTACTACAGTACCTGTGGTGTTATACAGTATTACAGTACCTGTGGTGTTATAGTGTTATACAGTACTACAGTACCTGTGGTGTTATAGTGTTATACAGTATTACAGTACCTGTGGTGTTATAGTGTTATACAGTATTACAGTACCTGTGGTGTTATAGTGTTATACAGTATTACAGTACCTGTGGTGTTATAGTGTTATACAGTATTACAGTACCTGTGGTGTTGGAGTGTTATACAGCATTACAGTACCTGTGGTGTTATAGTGTTATACAGTATTACAGTACCTGTGGTGTTATAGTGTTATACAGTTTTACAGTACCTGTGGTGTTGGAGTGTTATACAGTATTACAGTACCTGTGGTGTTGGAGTGTTATACAGTATTATAGTACCTGTGGTGTTATAGTGTTATACAGTATTACAGTACCTGTGGTGTTATAGTGTTATACAGTATTATAGTACCTGTGGTGTTATAGTGTTATACAGTATTATAGTACCTGTGGTGTTATAGTATTATACAGTATTATAGTACCTGTGGTGTTATACAGTATTATAGTACCTGTGGTGTTATACAGTATTACAGTACCTGTGGTGTTATAGTGTTATACAGTATTACAGTACCTGTGGTGTTATAGTGTTATACAGTATTATAGTACCTGTGGTGTTATAGTATTTTACAGTATTATAGTACCTGTGGTGTTATACAGTATTACAGTACCTGTGGTGTTATAGTGTTATACAGTACTACAGTACCTGTGGTGTTATAGTATTATACAGTATTACAGTACCTGTGGTGTTATACATTATCTGTGGTGTTATACAGTATTACAGTACCTGTGATGTTATAGTGTTATACAGTATTACAGTACCTGTGGTGTTATACAGTATTACAGTACCTGTGGTGTTATAGTGTTATACAGTATTACAGTACCTGTGGTGTTATAGTGTTATACAGTATTACAGTACCTGTGGTGTTATACAGTATTACAGTACCTGTGATGTTATAGTGTTATACAGTATTACAGTACCTGTGGTGTTATACAGTATTACAGTACCTGTGGTGTTATAGTGTTATACAGTACTACAGTACCTGTGGTGTTAGAGGTCTTCACTGCAGAGTAGACTGGATCAGCTCCTGGAGATTTCTCTGGAGGAGACGAGACAACGGGTTGAAGACATAAAGACATTGTACTGTGTGTGTGTGTGTGTGTGTGTGTGTGTGTGTGTGTGTACCTCTCCTTCTCCTGGGTTCTGGGTCCTGTATGATTCTGACGTCAGCATACGTAACATCTCTGGGTTCAGCAGCTACATCTTTGTTCCTCTTGCAGAACAGGACCAGTAGAATGATCAGAGAGATGGAGAGAGCAGCCACCAACCCAGAGACAGACAGAGAGAGGAGGAGAGTGGAGGGGAGAGAGGAGGAGGGGTGGGTGGGAGGGGGGGTGGTAGCTTGAAAAACACCAGAGGAAACAACAAAGTAAATAGTTAGAAACTGTGATCTTAGACGCACAGTATGAGTTACTTATATTGATCAATCAGAGATAAGAACTTTTATGAATTGAATGTATCACTCATGATGAACCTGGAACCACCCACTTTATAATGCAGGTTTCAGCACCTCTTAACAGTGTAAATAAGAACCACCCAGTTTATAATGCAGGTTTCAGCACCTCTTAACAGTGTAAATAAGAACCACCCAGTTTATAATGCAGGTTTCAGCACCTCTTAACAGTGTAAAGAAGAACCACCCAGTTTATAATGCAGGTTTCAGCACCTCTTAACAGTGTAAAGAAGAACCACCCAGTTTATAATGCAGGTTTCAGCACCTCTTAACAGTGTAAAGAAGATCCACCCAGTTTATAATGCAGGTTTCAGCACCTCTTAACAGTGTAAAGAAGAACCACCCAGTTTATAATGCAGGTTTCAGCACCTCTTAACAGTGTAAAGAATAACCACCCAGTTTATAATGCAGGTTTCAGCACCTCTTAACAGTGTAAAGAAGAACCACCCAGTTTATAATGCAGGTTTCAGCACCTCTTAACAGTGTAGAGAAGAACCACCCAGTTTATAATGCAGGTTTCAGCACCTCTTAACAGTGTAAAGAATAACCACCCAGTTTATAATGCAGGTTTCAGCACCTCTTAACAGTGTAAAGAAGAACCACCCAGTTTATAATGCAGGTTTCAGCACCTCTTAACAGTGTAAAGAATAACCACCCAGTTTATAATGCAGGTTTCAGCACCTCTTAACAGTGTAAAGAAGAACCACCCAGTTTATAATGCAGGTTTCAGCACCTCTTAACAGTGTAAAGAAGAACCACCCAGTTTATAATGCAGGTTTCAGCACCTCTTAACAGTGTAGAGAAGAACCACCCAGTTTATAATGCAGGTTTCAGCACCTCTTAACAGTGTAGAGAAGAACCACCCAGTTTATAATGCAGGTTTCAGCACCTCTTAACAGTGTAGAGAAGAACCACCCAGTTTATAATGCAGGTTTCAGCACCTCTTAACAGTGTAAAGAAGAACCACCCAGTTTATAATGCAGGTTTCAGCACCTCTTAACAGTGTAAAGAAGAACCACCCAGTTTATAATGCAGGTTTCAGCACCTCTTAACAGTGTAAAGAAGAACCACCCAGTTTATAATGCAGGTTTCAGCACCTCTTAACAGTGTAAAGAAGAACCACCCAGTTTATAATGCAGGTTTCAGCACCTCTTAACAGTGTAAAGAAGAACCACCCAGTTTATAATGCAGGTTTCAGCACCTCTTAACAGTGTAAAGAAGAACCACCCAGTTTATAATGCAGGTTTCAGCACCTCTTAACAGTGTAAAGAAGAACCACCCAGTTTATAATGCAGGTTTCAGCACCTCTTAACAGTGTAAAGAAGATCCACCCAGTTTATAATGCAGGTTTCAGCACCTCTTAACAGTGTAAAGAAGAACCACCCAGTTTATAATGCAGGTTTCAGCACCTCTTAACAGTGTAAAGAAGAACCACCCAGTTTATAATGCAGGTTTCAGCACCTCTTAACAGTGTAAAGAAGAACCACCCAGTTTATAAGGCAGGTTTCAGCACCTCTTAACAGTGTAAAGAAGAACCACCCAGTTTATAATGCAGGTTTTAGCACCTCTTAACAGTGTAAAGAAGAACCACCCAGTTTATAATGCAGGTTTCAGCACCTCTTAACAGTGTAAAGAAGAACCAGATAATCTGAATGTCAACGTTTCTCATCTTCTCACCTGCCACAGTCATCCAGCTCTCTGGTGATTCTCCTTTAGAGTTGGTACACTTGTAGAGTCCTTCATCTGACTTGGATACTGCAGGGATGGTCATCTCTCCTGTAGTCGCATTCCTGATCAGGGATCCATCTTTGTAGAAATCAGCTGTGAGGTTAGAGAGAGTTCCCTGATGTCTGCAGCGCAGAGTCACAGAATCTCCCTCAGTGACAGGAAGGGCAGGGCTCTCCAGGATCACAGCACCAGCTGTATATAATATATAAACATCATATATAAACAGGTCTCTCCAGGAACACAGCTCCAGCTGTATATAATATATAAACAGGTCTCTCCAGGATCACAGCTCCAGCTGTATATAATATATAAACAGGCCTCTCCAGGATCACAGCTCCAGCTGTATATAATATATAAACAGGCCTCTCCAGGATCACAGCTCCAGCTGTATATAATATATAAACAGGTCTCTCCAGGATCACAGCTCCAGCTGTATATAATATATAAACAGGTCTCTCCAGGATCACAGCTCCAGCTGTATATAATATATAAACATCATATATAAACATAACATCAGCTATCTGAAACCAGATGAACCACTAAACACTATAATGTTAGTAGATGGTGTTTGTGGACATACCATGTACTGTGATGTTGACAGCATTGCTGTGTTCTCCAGACCCAGA
Source organism: Oncorhynchus kisutch (assembly GCF_002021735.2). Taxonomy (NCBI): domain Eukaryota; kingdom Metazoa; phylum Chordata; class Actinopteri; order Salmoniformes; family Salmonidae; genus Oncorhynchus; species Oncorhynchus kisutch. The sequence goes on along the minus strand of NC_034189.2, from coordinate 2,528,509 downwards.
CTCACACCAGTACACTCCACTGTATGATAGTATTAGTGACACGATGCATGAAGACCCTTGTTGTTTTCCCCAGTCAGTATTACACTCTGAAACATTCCCTCTCTCTGCGTTCCTCATCACTCTCCATCCAGCAGAGTTCCCCTGATCCTCACAGCTCAGAGAGACAGACTCATATTCAAAGAACTGAGATCTGTCAGGACTGACACTCAGAGAGGCAGTAAGAGAGAGATCTGAGAGAGAAAGAGAGAGAGAGAGAGAGAGGTCATCTAAAGTAACATTTGTATATTCTAACAGAGATGCTGAAACACAGCAGAGAGGCTATTCCCTAGCTGTTTAACCTGGTGATGAGGGGAGGATACTATCCTGAGATCTGGAGACAAGGCTTTTTATTCTAACAGAGATGCTGAAACATAGCAGAGAGGCTATTCTCTAGCTGTTTAACCTAGTGATGAGGGTAGGTTACTCTCCTAACCACTAGGCTACCTGCCGCCCCTCTGTAATTACTGGGACGGTGTAGGTAGAGTTAGTGTGGGGGTAGTGTGGGATAGGTAGGGTTAGTGTGGATTAGTGTAGGATAGGTAGGGTTAGTGTGGATTAGTGTAGGATAGGTAGGGTTAGTGTGGGTTAGTGTGGGATAGGTAGGGTTAGTGTAGGGTTAGTGTGGGATAGGTAGGGTTAGTGTGGGGGTAGTGTGGGGTAGGTAGGGGTAGTGTGGGGTAGGTAGGGTTAGTGTGGGGTAGTGTGGGGTTGTGTGGGGTAGGTAGGGTTAGTGTGGGGGTAGTGTGGGGTAAGTAGGGTTACTGTGGGTCAGTGTGGGATAGGTAGGGTTAGTGTGGGTTAGTGTGGGATAGGTAGGGTTAGTGTGGGTTAGTGTGGGGTAGGTAGGGTTAGTGTGGGGGTAGTGTGGGGTAAGTAGGGTTAGTGTGGGTCAGTGTGGGATAGGTAGGGTTAGTGTGGGTTAGTGTGGGATAGGTAGAGTTAGTGTGGGTTAGTGTGGGGTAGGTAGGGTTAGTGTGGGGGTAGTGTGGGGTAAGTAGGGTTAGTGTGGGTCAGTGTGGGATAGGTAGGGTTAGTGTGGGGTAGTGTGGGGTAAGTAGGGTTAGTGTGGGTTAGTGTGGGATAGGTAGGGTTAGTGTGGGTTAGTGTGGGATAGGTAGGGTTAGTGTGGGGGGTAGTGTGGGGTAGGTAGGGGTTTTGTGGGGTAGGTAGGGTTAGTGTGGGGGTAGTGTGGGATAGGTAGGGTTAGTGTGGATTAGTGTAGGATAGGTAGGGTTAGTGTGGGTTAGTGTGGGATAGGTAGGGTTAGTGTAGGGTTAGTGTGGGATAGGTAGGGTTAGTGTGGGGGTAGTGTGGGGTAGGTAGGGGTAGTGTGGGGTAGGTAGGGTTAGTGTGGGGTAGTGTGGGGTTGTGTGGGGTAGGTAGGGTTAGTGTGGGGGTAGTGTGGGGTAAGTAGGGTTAGTGTGGGTTAGTGTGGGATAGGTAGGGTTAGTGTGGGTTAGTGTGGGATAGGTAGGGTTAGTGTGGGGGTAGTGTGGGGTAGGTAGGGGTTTTGTGGGGTAGGTAGGGTTAGTGTGGGGTAGTGTGGGGTTGTGTGGGTAGGTAGGGTTTGTGTGGGGGTAGTGTGGGGTAAGTAGGGTTAGTGTGGGTTAGTGTGGGATAGGTAGGGTTAGTGTGGGTTAGTGTGGGATAGGTAGGGTTAGTGTAGGGGTAGTGTGGGGTAGGTAGGGGTAGTGTGGGGTAGGTAGGGTTAGTGTGGGGTAGTGTGGGGTTGTGTGGGTAGGTAGTGTTTGTGTGGGGGTAGTGTGGGGTAGGTAGGGTTAGTGTGGGGCAGGTAGGGTTAGTGTGGAGGTAGTGTGGGGTAGGTAGGGTTAGTGTGGGGTAGGTAGGGTTAGTGGGGGGTAGTGTGGGGTTGTGTGGGTAGGTAGAGTTAGTGTGGGGGGTGGTGTGGGGTAGGTAGGGTTAGTGTGGGGTAGGTAGGGTTTGGTAGAGTTAGTGTGGGGTAGGTAGGGTTAGTGTGGGGATAGTGTGGGGTAGGTAGGTTTAGTGTGGGGTAGGTAGGGTTAGTGTTGGGTAGGTAGGGTTAGTGTAGGTGTAGGTAGTGTTAGTGTTGGGTAGGTAGGGTTAGTGTGGAGTAGGGTAGGGTTAGTGTGGGGGTAGAGTGGGGAAGGTAGGGTTAGTGTGGGTTAGCATAGGGTAGTGTGGGACAGGTAGAGTTAGTGTGGGTTAGTGTGGGTAGTGTGGGATAGGTAGGGTTAGTGTGGGTTAGTGTGGGATAGGTAGGGTTAGTGTGGATTAGTGTGGGGTAGTGTGGGGTAGGCAGGGTTAGTGTGGGGTAGTGTGGGGATTGTGTGGGTTAGTGTGGGGTAGGTAGGGTTAGTGTGGGGGTAGTGTGGGGTAGGTAGAGTTAGTGTGGGGGTAGTGTAGGGTATGTAGGGTAGGTAGGGTTAGTGTGGGGTAGGTGGGGGGTAGTGTGGGGTAGGTAGGGTTAGTGTGGGGTAGGTAGGGTTAGTGAACACATGCTGCTGTTCCAGTTTCAACTGACCTGAGCCCTAGGACCATGCCCAGGACTACCTGACATGATGACTCCTTGCTGTCCCCAGTCTACCTGGCCATGCTGCTGCTCCAGTTTCAACTTCCACCTGACTGTGCTGCTGCTCTAGTTTCAACTGTTCTGCCTTATTATTATTCGACCATGCTGGTCATTTATGAACATTGAACATCTTGACCATGTTCTGTTATAATCTCCACCCGGCACAGCCAGAAGAGGACTGGCCACCCCACATAGCCTGGTTCCTCTCTAGGTTTCTTCATAGGTATTGGCCTTTCTAGGGAGTTTTTCCTAGCCACCGTGCTTCTACACCTGCATTGCTTGCTGTTTGGGGTTTTAGGCTGGGTTTCTGTACAGCACTTTGAGATATCAGCTGATGTACGAAGGGCTATATAAATACATTTGATTTGATTTGATTTGTGGGTTAGTATGGGGTAGTGTGGGGTAGTGTGGGATAGGTAGGGTTAGTGTGGGTTAGTGTGGGGTAGTGTGGGATAGGAAGGGTTAGTGTGGGTTAGTGTGGGATAGGTAGGCTTAGTGTAGGGGTAGTGTGGGGTAGGTAGGGTCAGTTTGGATTAGTGTGGGGTAGGATAGAGTTAGTGTGGGGGTAGTGTGGGCTAGTGTGGGTTAGGTAGGGTTAGTGTGGGGGTGGTGTGGGGTAGGTAGGGTTATTGTGGGGGTAGTGTGGGGTAGTTAGGGTAGGTAGGGTTAGTGTAGGGTAGGTAGGGTTTGGTAGGGTTAGTGTGGGGGTAATGTCAGGTAGGTAGGTTTAGTGTGGGGTAGGTAGGGTTACTGTAGAGGTACTGTGGGGTAGGTAGGGTTAGTGTGGGGGTAGTGTGGGGTAGGTATGGGTAGCTAGGGTTACGGTAGAGGTACTGTGGGGTAGGTAGGGTTAGTGTGGGGGTAGGTAGGGTTAGTGTATGGGGTAGGTAGGGTTAGTGTATGGTAGGTAGGTTTAGTGTGGTAGGTAGGGTTAGTGTGGGGAAGGTAGGGTTAGTGTGTGTTAGGTAGGGTTAGTGTGGGGTAGGTATAGTTAGTGTGGGTGTAGTGAGGGGTAGGTAGGGTAGGTAGGGTTACTGTGGGGTAGGTAGGGCTAGTGTGGGGTAGGTAGGATTAGTATAGGGGTAGTGTGGGGTAGGTAGGGTTAGTATAGGGTAGGTAGGGTTAGTGTGGGGTAGGTAGGGGTAGGTGGGGTTAGTGTAGGGGTAGGTAGGGTTTGGTAGAGTTAGTGCGGGGTAGTTAGGGTTAGTGTGGGGGTAGTGTGGGGTAGGTAGGGGTAGGTAGGGTTAGTGTGGGCTAGGTAGGGTTCGGTAGAGTTAGAGTGGGGTAGGTAGGGTTAGTGTGGGGGTAGTGTGGGGTAGGTAGGTTTAGTGTGGGGTAGGTAGGGTTAGTGTGGGTGTAGTGTGGGGTAGGTAGGGTTAGTGTGGGGTAGGTAGGGTTAGTGTGGGGTAGTGTGGGGGTTGTGTGGGGTAGTGTGGGGTAGGCAGGGTTAGTGTGTGGGTAGTGTGGGGTAGGTAGAGTTAGTGTGGGGATAGTGTCAGGTAGGTAGGGTAGGTAGAGTTAGTGTGGGGCAGGTGCAATTAGTGTTGGGGTAGTGTGGGGTATGTAGGGTTAGTGTGGGGAAGGTAGGGTTAGTGTGGGGTAGGTAGAGATAACGTGGGGGTAGTATGGGGTAGGTAGGGTAGGTAGGGTTAGTGTGGGGTAGGTAGGGTTTGGTAGGGTTAGTGTGGGGTAGGTAGGGCTAGTGTGGGGTAGGTAGGGTTTGTGTAGGGGTAGGTAGGGTTAATGTGGGGTAGGTAGGGTTAGGTAGGGTTAGTGTGGGGTAGGTAGGGTTTGGTAGGGTTAGTGTGGGGTAGGTAGGATTAGTATAGGGTTAGTGTGGGGTAGTGTGGGGATTGTGTGGGTTAGTGTGGGGTAGGTAGGGTTAGTGTGGGGGTAGTGTGGGGTAGGTAGAGTTAGTGTGGGGGTAGTGTAGGGTATGTAGGGTAGGTAGGGTTAGTGTGGGGTAGGTGGGGGGTAGTGTGGGGTAGGTAGGGTTAGTGTGGGGTAGGTAGGGTTAGTGAACACATGCTGCTGTTCCAGTTTCAACTGACCTGAGCCCTAGGACCATGCCCCAGGACTACCTGACATGATGACTCCTTGCTGTCCCCAGTCTACCTGGCCATGCTGCTGCTCCAGTTTCAACTTCCACCTGACTGTGCTGCTGCTCTAGTTTCAACTGTTCTGCCTTATTATTATTCGACCATGCTGGTCATTTATGAACATTGAACATCTTGACCATGTTCTGTTATAATCTCCACCCGGCACAGCCAGAAGAGGACTGGCCACCCCACATAGCCTGGTTCCTCTCTAGGTTTCTTCCTAGGTATTGGCCTTTCTAGGGAGTTTTTCCTAGCCACCGTGCTTCTACACCTGCATTGCTTGCTGTTTGGGGTTTTAGGCTGGGTTTCTGTACAGCACTTTGAGATATCAGCTGATGTACGAAGGGCTATATAAATACATTTGATTTGATTTGATTTGTGGGTTAGTATGGGGGTAGTGTGGGGTAGTGTGGGATAGGTAGGGTTAGTGTGGGTTAGTGTGGGGTAGTGTGGGATAGGAAGGGTTAGTGTGGGTTAGTGTGGGATAGGTAGGCTTAGTGTAGGGGTAGTGTGGGGTAGGTAGGGTCAGTTTGGATTAGTGTGGGGTAGGATAGAGTTAGTGTGGGGGTAGTGTGGGCTAGTGTGGGTTAGGTAGGGTTAGTGTGGGGGTGGTGTGGGGTAGGTAGGGTTATTGTGGGGGTAGTGTGGGGTAGTTAGGGTAGGTAGGGTTAGTGTAGGGTAGGTAGGGTTTGGTAGGGTTAGTGTGGGGGTAATGTCAGGTAGGTAGGTTAGTGTGGGGTAGGTAGGGTTACTGTAGAGGTACTGTGGGGTAGGTAGGGTTAGTGTGGGGGTAGTGTGGGGTAGGTATGGGTAGCTAGGGTTACGGTAGAGGTACTGTGGGGTAGGTAGGGTTAGTGTGGGGGTAGGTAGGGTTAGTGTATGGGGGTAGGTAGGGTTAGTGTATGGTAGGTAGGTTTAGTGTGGTAGGTAGGGTTAGTGTGGGGAAGGTAGGGTTAGTGTGTGTTAGGTAGGGTTAGTGTGGGGTAGGTATAGTTAGTGTGGGTGTAGTGAGGGGTAGGTAGGGTAGGTAGGGTTACTGTGGGGTAGGTAGGGCTAGTGTGGGGTAGGTAGGATTAGTATAGGGGTAGTGTGGGGTAGGTAGGGTTAGTATAGGGTAGGTAGGGTTAGTGTGGGGTAGGTAGGGGTAGGTGGGGTTAGTGTAGGGGTAGGTAGGGTTTGGTAGAGTTAGTGCGGGGTAGTTAGGGTTAGTGTGGGGGTAGTGTGGGGTAGGTAGGGGTAGGTAGGGTTAGTGTGGGCTAGGTAGGGTTCGGTAGAGTTAGAGTGGGGTAGGTAGGGTTAGTGTGGGGGTAGTGTGGGGTAGGTAGGTTTAGTGTGGGGTAGGTAGGGTTAGTGTGGGTGTAGTGTGGGGTAGGTAGGGTTAGTGTGGGGTAGGTAGGGTTAGTGTGGGGTAGTGTGGGGGTTGTGTGGGGTAGTGTGGGGTAGGCAGGGTTAGTGTGTGGGTAGTGTGGGGTAGGTAGAGTTAGTGTGGGGATAGTGTCAGGTAGGTAGGGTAGGTAGAGTTAGTGTGGGGCAGGTGCAATTAGTGTTGGGGTAGTGTGGGGTATGTAGGGTTAGTGTGGGGAAGGTAGGGTTAGTGTGGGGTAGGTAGAGATAACGTGGGGGTAGTATGGGGTAGGTAGGGTAGGTAGGGTTAGTGTGGGGTAGGTAGGGTTTGGTAGGGTTAGTGTGGGGTAGGTAGGGCTAGTGTGGGGTAGGTAGGGTTTGTGTAGGGGTAGGTAGGGTTAATGTGGGGTAGGTAGGGTTAGGTAGGGTTAGTGTGGGGTAGGTAGGGTTTGGTAGGGTTAGTGTGGGGTAGGTAGGATTAGTATAGGGTTTGTGTGGGGTAGGTAGGGTTAGTGTAGGGTAGGTAGGGTTAGTGTGGTGTAGGTAGGGGTAGGTGGGGTTAGTGTGGGGTAGGTAGGGTTCTGTAGAGTTAATGTGGGGTAGGTAGGGTTAGTGTGGGTAGTGTGGGGTAGGTAGGGTTAGTGTGGGTGTAGTGTGGGGTAGGTAGGGTTAGTGTGGGGTAGGTAGGGTTAGTGTGGGGTAGTGTGGGGGTTGTGTGGGGTAGTGTGGGGTAGGTAGGGTTAGTGTGTGGGTAGTGTGGGGTAGGTAGAGTTAGTGTGGGGATAGTGTGGGGTAGGTAGGGTAGGTAGGGTTAGTGTGGGGCAGGTGGGATTAGTGTGGGGGTAGTGTGGGGTAGGTGGGGTTAGTGTGGGGAAGGTAGGGTTAGTGTGGGGTAGGTAGAGTTAACGTGGGGGTAGTGTGGGGTAGGTAGGGTAGGTAGGGTTAGTGTGAGGTAGGTAGGGCTAGTGTGGGGTAGGTAGGGTTAGTGTGGGGGTAGGTAGGGTTAGTGTGGGGTAGGTAGGGTTAGCTTGGGGGTAGTGTGGGGTAGGGTAGGGTTAGTGTAGGGATAGAGTGGGGTAGGTAGGGTAATTGTGGGTTAGCATGGGGTAGTGTGGGATAGGTAGGGTTAATGTGGGTTAGTGTGGGCTATTGTGGGATAGGTAGGTTAGTGTGGATTAGTGTGGGGTAGGTAGGGTTAGTGTGGGGGTTGTGTGGGGTAGTGTGGGGTAGGTAGGGTTAGTGTGGGGGTAGTGTGGGGTAGGTAGGTTTAGTGTGGGGGTAGTATGGGGTAGGTAGGGATAGTGTATGGTAGGTAGGGTTAGTGTGGTAGGTAGGGTTAGTGTGGGGGTAGGTAGGGTTAGTGTGGGGGTAGGTAGGGTTAGTGTGGGGTAGGTACGGTTAGTTTGGGGGTAGTGTGGGGGTAGGGTCGGGTTAGTGTAGGGATAGAGTGGGGTAGGTAGGGTAATTGTGGGTTAGCATGGGGTAGTGTGGGATAGGTAGGGTTAATGTGGGTTAGTGTGGGTTATTGTGGGATAGGTAGGTTAGTGTGGATTAGTGTGGGGTAGGTAGGGTTAGTGTGGGGGTTGTGTGGGGTAGTGTGGGGTAGGTAGGGTTAGTGTGGGGGTAGTTTGGGGTAGGTAGGTTTAGTGTGGGGGTAGTATGGGTTAGGTAGGGATAGTGTATGGTAGGTAGGGTTAGTGCGGTAGGTAGGGTTCGGTAGAGTTAATGTGGGGTTTGTATGGTTAGTGTGGGGTAGGTAGGTTTAGTGTGGGGTAGGTAGGGTTAGTGTGGGTGTAGTGTGAGGTAGGTAGGGTTAGTGTGGGTAGGTAGGGTTAGTGTGGGGGTAGTGTGGGGGTTGTGTGGGGTAGTGTGGGGTAGGTAGGGTTAGTGTGTGGGTAGTGTGGGTAGGTAGAGTTAGTGTGGGGATAGTGTGGGGCAGGTAGGGTAGGTAGGGTTAGTGTGGGGCAGGTGGGATTAGTGTGGGGGTAGTGTGGGGTAGGTAGGGTTAGTGTGGGGAAGGTAGGGTTAGTGTGGGGTAGGTAGAGTTAACATGGGGGTAGTGTGGGGTAGGTAGGGTAGGTAGGGTTAGTGTGAGGTAGTTAGGGCTAGTGTGGGGTAGGTAGGGTTAGTGTAGGGGTAGGTAGGGTTAGTGTGGGGTAGGTAGGGTTAGCTTGGGGGTAGTGTGGGGTAGGGTAGGGTTAGTGTAGGGATAGAGTGGGGTAGGTAGGGTAATTGTGGGTTAGCATGGGGTAGTGTGGGATAGGTAGGGTTAATGTGGGTTAGTGTGGGCTATTGTGGGATAGGTAGGTTAGTGTGGATTAGTGTGGGGGTAGGTAGGGTTAGTGTGGGGGTTGTGTGGGGTAGTGTGGGGTAGGTAGGGTTTAGTGTGGGGGTAGTGTGGGGTAGGTAGGTTTAGTGTGGGGGTAGTATGGGGTAGGTAGGGATAGTGTATGGTAGGTAGGGTTAGTGTGGTAGGTAGGGTTAGTGTGGGGGTAGGTAGGGTTAGTGTGGGGGTACTGTGGGGTAGGTAGGGTTAGTGTGGGGGAAGTGTGGGGTAGGTAGAGTTAGTGTGGGGGTAGTATGGGTTAGGTAGGGGAAGGTAGGGTTAGTGTATGGGGTAGGTAGGGTTAGTGTATGGGGTAGGTAGGGTTAGTGTATGGTAGGTAGGGTTCGTGTAGGCGTAGGTAGGGTTAGTGTGGGGTAGGTAGGGTTAGTGTGGGGGTAGTGTGGGGTAGGGAGGGTTAGTGCAGGGTAGGTAGGGTTAGTGTGGGGTAGGTAGGGGTAGGTGGGGTTAGTGTGGGGTAGGTAGGGTTTGGTAGAGTTAGTGCGGGGCAGGTAGGGTTAGTGTGGGGGTGGTGTGGGGTAGGTAGGTTTAGTGTGGGGTAGGTAGGGTTAGTGTGGGTTTAGTGTGGGGTAGGTTGGGTTAATGTGGGTTAGTGTGGGTTATTGTGGGATAGGTAGGTTAGTGTGGATTAGTGTGGGTTAGGTAGGGTTAGTGTGGGGGTTGTGTGGGGTAGTGTGGGGTAGGTAGGTTTAGTGTGGGGGTAGTGTGGGGTAGGTAGGTTTAGTGTGGGGGTAGTATGGGGTAGGTAGGGATAGTGTATGGTAGGTAGGGTTAGTGTGGCATTTAGGGTTCGGTAGAGTTAATGTGGGGTTGGTAGGGTTAGTGTGGGGTAGGTAGGTTTAGTGTGGGGTAGGTAGGGTTTTTGTGGGTGTAGTGTGAGGAAGGTAGGGTTAGTGTGGGGTAGGTAGGGTTAGTGTGGGGTAGTGTGGGGGTTGTGTGGGGTAGTGTGGGGTAGGTAGGGTTAGTGTGTGGGTAGTGTGGGGTAGGTAGAGTTAGTGTGGGGATAGTATGGGGTAGGTAGGGTAGGTAGGGTTAGTGTGGGGCAGGTGGGATTAGTGTGGGGGTAGTGTGGGGTAGGTAGGGTTAGTGTGGGGTAGGTAGAGTTAACGTGGGGGTAGTGTGGGGTAGGTAGGGTAGGTAGGGTTAGTGTGGGGTAGGTAGGGTTTGGTAGAGTTAGTCCGGGGCAGGTAGGGTTAGTGTGGGGGTGGTGTGGGGTAGGTAGGTTTAGTGTGGGGTAGGTAGGATTAGTGTGGGTGTAGTGTGGGGTATGTTGGGTTAGTGTGGGGTATGTAGGGTTAGTGTGGGGTAGGTAGGGTTAGTGTGGGGGTAGTGTGGGGTAGGTATGGGTAGGTAGGGTTACTGTAGAGGTACTGTGGGGTAGGTAGGGTTAGTATGTGGGTAGTATGGGGTAGGTAAGGTTAGTGTAGGGGTAGGTAGGGTTAGTGTGGGGTAGGTAGGGTTAGCTTGGGGGTAGTGTGGGGTAGGCTAGGGTTAGTGTAGGGATAGAGTGGGGTAGGTAGGGTAATTGTGGGTTAGCATGGGGTAGTGTGGGATAGGTAGGGTTAATGTGGGTTAGTGTGGGCTATTGTGGGATAGGTAGGTTAGTGTGGATTAGTGTGGGGTAGGTAGGGTTAGTGTGGGGGTTGTGTGGGGTAGTGTGGGGTAGGTAGGGTTAGTGTGGGGGTTGTGTGGGGTAGTGTGGGGTAGGTAGGGTTAGTGTGGGGGTAGTGTGGGGTAGGTAGGTTTAGTGTGGGGGTAGTATGGGGTAGGTAGGGATAGTGTATGGTAGGTAGGGTTAGTGTGGTAGGTAGGGTTAGTGTGGGGGTAGGTAGGGTTAGTGTGGGGGTAGTGTGGGGTAGGTAGGGTTACTGTAGAGGTACTGTGGGGTAGGTAGGGTTAGTGTGGGGGAAGTGTGGGGTCGGTAGAGTTAGTGTGGGGGTAGTATGGGTTAGGTAGGGGAAGGTAGGGTTAGTGTATGGGGCAGGTAGGGTTAGTGTATGGGGTAGGTAGGGTTAGTGTATGGTAGGTAGGGTTCGTGTAGGCGTAGGTAGGGTTAGTGTGGGGTAGGTAGGGTTAGTGTGGGGGTAGGTAGGGTTAGTGTGGGGGTAGTGTGGGGTAGGGAGGGTTAGTGCAGGGTAGGTAGGGTTAGTGTGGGGTAGGTAGGGGTAGGTGGGGTTAGTGTGGGGTAGGTAGGGTTTGGTAGAGTTAGTGCGGGGCAGGTAGGGTTAGTGTGGGGGTGGTGTGGGGTAGGTAGGGTTAGTGTGGGTTTAGTGTGGGGTAGGTTGGGTTAATGTGGGTTAGTTTGGGTTATTGTGGGATAGGTAGGTTAGTGTGGATTAGTGTGGGGTAGGTAGGGTTAGTGTGGGGGTTGTGTGGGGTAGTGTGGGGTAGGTAGGGTTAGTGTGGGGGTAGTGTGGGGTAGGTAGGTTTAGTGTGGGGGTAGTATGGGGTAGGTAGGGATAGTGTATGGTAGGTAGGGTTAGTGTGGTAGGTATGGTTCGGTAGAGTTAATGTGGGGTTGGTAGGGTTAGTGTGGGGTAGTGTGGGGTAGGTAGGTTTAGTGTGGGGTAGGTCGGGTTAGTGTGGGTGTAGTGTGAGGTAGGTAGGGTTAGTGTGGGGTAAGTAGGGTTAGTGTTGGGTAGTGTGGGGGTTGTGTGGGTAGTGTGGGGTAGGTAGGGTTAGTGTGGGGCAGGTGGGATTAGTGTGGGGGTAGTGTGGGGTAGGTAGGGTTAGTGTGGGGAAGGTAGGGTTAGTGTGGGGTAGGTAGAGTTAACGTGGGGGTAGTGTGTGGTAGGTAGGGTAGGTAGGGTTCGTGTGAGGTAGGTAGGGCTAGTGTGGGGTAGGTAGGGTTAGTGTAGGGGTAGGTAGGGTTAGTGTGGGGTAGGTAGGGTTAGTTTGGGGGTAGTGTGGGGTAGGGTAGGGTTTAGTGTAGGGATAGAGTGGGGTAGGTAGGGTAATTGTGGGTTAGCATGGGGTAGTGTGGGATAGGTAGGGTTAATGTGGGTTAGTGTGGGCTATTGTGGGATAGGTAGGTTAGTGTGGATTAGTGTGGGGTAGGTAGGGTTAGTGTGGGGGTTGTGTGGGGTAGTGTGGGGTAGGTAGGTTTAGTGTGGGGGGTAGTATGGGGTAGGTAGGGATAGTGTATGGTAGGTAGGGTTCGTGTGGTAGGTAGGGTTAGTGTGGGGGAAGGTAGGGTTAGTGTGGGGGGTAGTGTGGGGTAGGTAGGGTTACTGTAGAGGTACTGTGGGGTAGGTAGGGTTAGTGTGGGGGTAGTATGGGTTAGGTAGGGGAAGGTAGGGTTAGTGTATGGGGTAGGTAGGGTTAGTGAATGGGGGTAGGTATGGTTAGTGTATGGTAGGTAGGGTTCGTGTAGGCGTAGGTAGGGTTAGTGTGGGGTAGGTAGGGTTAGTGTGGGGTAGGTAGGGTTAGTGTGGGGTTAGTGTGGGGTAGGTAAGGTTAGTGCAGGGTAGGTAGGGTTAGTGTGGGGTAGGTAGGGGTAGGTGGGGTTAGTGTGGGGTAGGTAGGGTTAGTGTGGGGTAGGTAGGTTTAGTGTGGGGTGGGTAGGGTTAGTGTGGGTGTAGTGTGGGGTAGGTTGGGTTAGTGTGGGGTATGTAGGGTTACTGTAGAGGTACTGTGGGGTAGGTAGGGTTAGTATGTGGGTAGTATGGGGTAGGTAAGGTTAGTGTATGGGGTAGGTATGGTTAGTGTATGGGGTAGGTAGGGTTAGTGTGGGGTTGGTAGGGTTAATGTGGGGTAGGTAGGGTTAGTGTGGGTTAGTGTGGGGTAGTGTGGGATAGGTATGGTTAGTGTGCGGTAGTGTGGAGTAGGTAGGGTTAGTGTGGGGGTAGTGTGGGGTAGATAGGGTTAGTGTAGGGGTAGAGTGGGGTAGGGTAGGGTTAGTGTGGATTAGTGTGGGGTAGTGTGGGGTAGGTAGGGTTAGTGTGGGGATAGTGTGGGGTAAGGTGGGGGTCGGTAGGGTTACTGTAGAGGTACTGTGGGGTAGGTAGGTTTACTGTGGGGGTAGTATGGGGTAGGTAGGGTTAGTGTATGGTAGGTAGGGTTAGTGTATGGGGTAGGTAGGGTTAGTGTATGGTAGGTAGGGTTAGTGTTGGCATAGGTAGGGTTAGTGTAGGGGTAGTGTGGGGTAGGTGGGGTTAGTGTGGGGTAGGCAGGGTTTGGTAGAGTTAGTGCGGGGCAGGTAGGGTTAGTGTGGGGGTAGTGTGGGGTAGGTAGGTTTAGTGTGGGATAGGTAGGGTTAGTGTGGGTGTAGTGTGGGGTATGTATGGTTAGTGTGGGGTAGGTAGGGTTAGTGTGGGGTAGGTAGGGTTAGTGTGGGGTAGGTAGGGTTAGTGTAGGGGTAGGTAGAGTTAGTGTGGGGTAGGTATGGTTAGTGTGGGGGGTAGTGTGGGGTAGGTAGGGTTAGTGTGGGGTAGTGTGCGGTAGTGTGGGATAGTTTGGGTTAGTGGGGGTTAGTGTGGGGTAGTGTGGGATAGGTATGGTTAGTGTGGGTTAGTGTGGGATAGGTAGGGTTAGTGTAAGGGTAGTGTGGGGTAGGTAGGGTAAGTGTGGATTAGTGTGGGTTAGTGTGGGGTAGGTAGGGTTAGTGTGGGGGTAGTGTGGGGTAGGTAGGGTTAGTGTGGGGGTAGTGTGGGGTAAGGTGGGGTCGGTAGGGTTACTGTAGAGGTACTGTGGGGTAGGTAGGTTTAGTGTTGGGGTAGTGTGGGGTAGGTAGGGGTAGGTAGGGTTACTGTAGAGGTACTGTGGGGTAGGTAGGGTTAGTGTGGGGGTAGTATGGATAGGGAGGGGTAGGGAGGGTTAGTGTATGGGGTAGGTAGGGTTAGTGTATGGTAGGTAGGGTTAGTGTATGGGGTAGGTAAGGTTAGTGTATGGTAGGTAGGGTTAGTGTATGGGGTAGGTAAGGTTAGTGTACGGTAGGTAGGGTTAGTGTAGGGTAGTGTGGGGTAGTGTGGGATAGTTTGGGTTAGTGGGGGTTAGTGTGGGGTAGTGTGGGATAGGTATGGTTAGTGTGGGTTAGTGTGGGATAGGTAGGGTTAGTGTAAGGGTAGTGTGGGGTAGGTAGGGTAAGTGTGGATTAGTGTGGGTTAGTGTGGGGTAGGTAGGGTTAGTGTGGGGGTAGTGTGGGGTAGGTAGGGTTAGTGTGGGGGTAGTGTGGGGTAAGGTGGGGTCGGTAGGGTTACTGTAGAGGTACTGTGGGGTAGGTAGGTTTAGTGTTGGGGTAGTGTGGGGTAGGTAGGGGTAGGTAGGGTTACTGTAGAGGTACTGTGGGGTAGGTAGGGTTAGTGTGGGGGTAGTATGGATAGGGAGGGGTAGGGAGGGTTAGTGTATGGGGTAGGTAGGGTTAGTGTATGGTAGGTAGGGTTAGTGTATGGGGTAGGTAAGGTTAGTGTATGGTAGGTAGGGTTAGTGTATGGGGTAGGTAAGGTTAGTGTACGGTAGGTAGGGTTAGTGTAGGGTAGTGTGGGGTAGTGTGGGATAGTTTGGGTTATGAATAAATTAATATAGAGAAATGTTACTATTATAGAACAGGTGATGAATATAGAGAACTGTTACTATTATAGAACAGGTGATGAATATAGAGAAATGTTACTATTATAGAACAGGTGATGAATATAGAGAAATGTTACTATTATAGAACAGGTGATGAATATAGAGAAATGTTACTATTATAGAACAGGTGATGAATATAGAGAACTGTTACTATTATAGAACAGGTGATGAATATAGAGAACTGTTACTATTATAGAACAGGTGATGAATATAGAGAACTGTTACTATTATAGAACAGGTGATGAATATAGAGAAATGTTACTATTATAGAACAGGTGATGAATATAGAGAACTGTTACTATTATAGAACAGGTGATGAATATAGAGAAATGTTACTATTATAGAACAGGTGATGAATATAGAGAACTGTTACTATTATAGAACAGGTGATGAATATAGAGAAATGTTACTATTATAGAACAGGTGATGAATATAGAGAAATGTACTCACCTCCACCTTGTCCGAGGCTACAGTATACCAGTGTACTCAACAGCACTGAAACACACAGAGAGAACTATCACTATGGTACATGATGTAAACACTGAAACACACAGAGATAACTATCACTATGGTACATGATGTAAACACTGAAACACAGAGAGAACTATCACTATGGTACATGATGTAAACACTGAAACACACAGAGATAACTATCACTATGGTACATGATGTAAACACTGAAACACAGAGAGAACTATCACTATGGTACATGATGTAAACACTGAAACACACAGAGAGAACTATCACTATGGTACATGATGTAAACACTGAAACACACAGAGATAACTATCACTATGGTACATGATGTAAACACTGAAACACAGAGAGAACTATCACTATGGTACATGATGTAAACACTGAAACACACAGAGAGAACTATCACTATGGTACATGATGTAAATACTGAAACACACAGAGATAACTATCACCATGGTACATGATGTAAACACTGAAACACACAGAGATAACTATCACTATGGTACATGATGTAAACACTGAAACACAGAGAGAACTATCACTATGGTACATGATGTAAACACTGAAACACACAGAGAGAACTATCACTATGGTACATGATGTAAATACTGAAACACACAGAGATAACTATCACTATGGCACATGATGTAAACACTGAAACACAGAGAGAACTATCACTATGGTACATGATGTAAACACTGAAACACACAGAGAGAACTATCACTATGGTACATGATGTAAACACTGAAACACAGAGAGAACTCTCACTATGGTACATGATGTAAACACTGAAGTCACTATGTTGACTTCCTCATCTGCTATGTTTTGTTTTGTGTTTTGCTCTACGAGTCTCAAGGGATCAGAAACCCAACTTCTATCTGTACCGTCTGAACCGTTTGGGCTACAAACAAATATGACCCCACTATGGAAATAGGAGACTCTCAGCTACAAACTAATATGACCCCACTATGGAAAGAGGAGACTCTCAGATACAAACTAATATGACCCCACTATGGAAAGAGGAGACTCAGATACAAACTAATATGACCCCACTATGGAAAGAGGAGACTCAGATACAAACTAATATGACCCCACTATGGAAAGAGGAGACTCAGATACAAACTAATATGACCCCACTATGGAAAGAGGAGACTCAGATACAAACTAATGTGACCCCACTATGGAAAGATGAGACTCAGATACAAACTAATATGACCCCACTATGGAAAGAGGAGACTCGGCTACAAACTAATATGACCCCACTATGGAAAGGGGAGAAGACTCTACGACCTCCACAAGTGTCAAGGGACTCACCTGAAGGTAACCCATACAAATGAATGGTGGTATGGAGATATATATATAGATATTCCCCCATACAAATGAATGGTGGTATGGAGATATATATAGATATTAACCCATACAAATGAATGGTAGTATGGAGATATATATAGATATTCCCCCATACAAATGAATGGTAGTATGGAGATATATATATATATAAATGAATGGTGGTATGGAATCAGAATCATAAAACACGGGACGAGATGTTAAAAACTGTCCATTGTGCCAATAGATGGAATGCACTCACATGAGATTTGCCATGATGTTGACAGAGTGGCATGGGAGGTTTATTTCTTAGACTGGGTTAAAATGTAAATTTTGGGACACATCCTCAGTAGTGTGCCTTCGAATCAGTGGGTGTTTCAGCCTTTAATCACTAAACACCCTCATCAAAGGTGGCCAGCTAAAGGGTGATCAAGCCTTAGCTTGTGTCCCATGCCCAATTAAGATGTCCCACGGGACTATGCAAGGCAGGGGCGTCCTCTTCCCTGAGCCAGCCCTACAGCTGACCGCATACCTCATATGCCCTCCTCAAGTTGGAGGGATCTGAATTGGGTTCTCAAGTGGGGGTATATAGATATATATATTGGAGATGTATATAGATATTAAAACAATTCTATATGTTAGCTTTTAAGAGGATATACAAAACAATATAGATACAAAACGAAATAGATATAAAACCATAGTAGATATTACATTATATAGATATTAAACCATATAGATATTAAAGTATATAGATATTAAACTATATAGATATTAAACTATATAGAGATTAAACTATATAGATATTAAACCTTATAGATATTAAACTATATAGATATTAAACTATATAGATATTAAACTATATAGATATTAAACTATATAGATATTAAACCATATAGATATTAAACCATATAGATATTAAACTATATAGATATTAAACCATATAGATATTAAAGTATATAGATATTAAACTATATAGATATTAAACTATATAGATATTAAACTATATAGATATTAAACCATATAGATATTAAACTATATAGATATTAAACTATATAGATATTAAACTGTATAGTAGCACTACTGTATATAGACAGGTGAAGTAGTACTACTGTATATAGACAGGTGTATTAGTACTACTGTATACAGACAGGTGTAGTAGTACTACTGTATATAGACAGGTGTAGTAGTACTACTGTATACAGACAGGTGTAGTAGTACTACTGTATACAGACAGGTGTAGTAGTACTACTGTATACAGACAGGTGTAGTAGTACTACTGTATACAGACAGGTGTAGTAGTACTACTGTATACAGACAGGTGTAGTAGTACTACTGTATACAGACAGGTGTAGTAGTACTACTGTATACAGACAGGTGTAGTAGTACTACTGTATATAGACAGGTGTAGTAGTACTACTGTATACAGACAGGTGAAGTAGTACTACTGTATACAGACAGGTGTAGTAGTACTACTGAATAGAGACAGGTTTAGTAGTACTACTGTATACAGGCAGGTGTAGTAGTACTACTGTATATAGACAGGTGTAGTAGTACTACTGTATACAGACAGGTGTAGTAGTACTACTGTATATAGACAGGTGTAGTAGTACTACTGTATACATACAGTTGTAGTAGTACTACTGTATACAGACAGGTGTAGTAGTACTACTGTATACAGACAGGTGTAGTAGTACTACTGTATACAGACAGGTGTAGTTGTAGTACTGTATGCAGACAGGTGTAGTAGTAGACCATCTAAAACAATTGTATTTTCTTCACGGCATTCGTCGTCGGAAGAAGAGGAATCATCTGACCAAGGCGCAGCGTGGGGAGCGTACACACTACTTTATTATCAGATGTCGCCAACAAAACAATCAATTTCAAAAATTAATCCGTGAAGCCACTGAAGTGCTCACAGGAAACTATTCATGGACAACTACCCACACATACCTGTGGGAAAAAGGCTACCTAAGTATGGTTCTCAATCAGAAACTGTATAGATATTAAACCATATAGATATTAATATAGATATTAAACCATATAGACATTAGACTATATAGATATGAAACCATATAGATATTAAACCATATAGATATTAAACTATATAGATATTAAACCATATAGACATTAGACTATATAGATATGAAACCATATAGATATGAAACCATATAGATATTAAACCATATAGATATTAAACCATATAGATATTAAACTATATAGATATCAAACAATATAGATATCAAATTATATAGATATCAAACTATATAGATATTAAACTAAATAGATATTGAACTATATAGATATCAAACTATATAGATATCAAACTATATAGATATCAAACTATATAGATATCAAACTATATAGATATTAAACTATATAGATATCAAACTATATAGATATCAAACTATCAAACTATATAGATATTAAACTATATAGATATTAAACTACACAGATATTGAACTATACAGATATTAAACTATATAGATATTAAACTACACAGATATTGAACTATACAGATATTAAACTATATAGATATTAAACTATATAGATATTAAACTATATAGATATTAAACTATATAGATTTTAAACTATATAGATATTAAACCACACAGATATATAAAAGATATCTAGACATTGAACCACATATATATTAAACCATTTAGATAATATTAAACTCACAGAGTAGAAGACAGGTGCGTTCCATCTCAATGTGTCGATCACTAACTGTATCTAAACTCTAGTGACTTGTAGCCTGTCCATCCCCCCACACACATCTCCTCTCTACCCATCTATACTTCCTCCTGAGAAGGACTGAGAGGTGTGAAAGATGTGTGTGACAGTATGAGGGGGCCTAGAGAGAGAGAGAGAGAGAGAGAGAGAGAGGGAGAGAGAGAGACAGAGGGAGAGACAGAGACACTCCCACATTTTTCAGCATGTTTTTACAAAAAGATAGATTTAGAGTGAGATCAACTTGGATTTTTCCACAAGGACATATACAGGATACTAACCTCCACAACATAACATTCACTCCAAATCAAAACTCCAAACCTTCAACCTGATTATTGACAAATCTACCTGGAAGTATTCAAAGATTCTTATTTCCAAGATTTACAGCAAATGGTCTGGCAAACAACCAACAGAAACCTGAAACACCATCCAACATGGAACAGAGTGAGTCATGTTTAGTCTGTAGTCCAACCTGGAACTGAGTGAGTCATGTTTAGTCTGAAGTCCAACCTGGAACTGAGTGAGTCATGTTTAGTCTGAAGTCCAACCTGGAACTGAGTGAGTCATGTTTAGTCTGAAGCTACTATTAAAGCCAAGAAGAAAATACATTACAATTATAGATTTTACTTTATAAGGACGGAGTGCTAAATTAAGGCTACCAAGCTTGCTACAGTGGTTCTTCCTGTAAACGTTGTGTCGAAATGCAGCACACCTTGCAGGCTGCCTCAGAGTTCTATGGCACGTTATTTAAGTGTCAGCCATTGTTACCATTAATGCTAATTAGTGCTAGTGTGACCACCAGAGGGCATCTTTGAGAAGCAGTAGATTTTTTTAAATATTGGCTGTACTAGGGAATTTAAGATCTTCTTTTGTAAGAACATAGTATATGGGAATGATTTTAAGAAATGTAGCTATAATTCATTTGATTAATATTATGGTGTTTCTATTCCAAGAAAATGAAAAACAAAACCATCAGGGTTATGGCGCTGTACAACGTGACGGTCGGGAGTAGTCTACAGTGCTGAGAGCAAAATAATCCTAACATTTCCACACCCTAATTGTAGTCTAACCAATAACGAAACAGAGATTCAGTGAAAAATAAAAATCTCATTTATTTATCAAGACCAGTCCCAATGCTTGTCTCAGAGCAGAGCGAAATGGTGGTGAAATAGTTGGTCACATGCCTTAAATACCACAATGTCACTAATCATTGAACACAGACCATTCTTTAAACTCTGGGAAGGGTGGTGATCTGCATATTAAACTGCCATTCTTATTTTTACATTCCACTCTCTCTCATTCGATACTCTCTCTGCTCACATGCAGCTGTCTCTCTCTCTCTCTCTCTCTCTCTCTCTCTCTCTCTCTCTCTCTCTCTCTCACACACTTTATATCTTGACCTCTGAATGCTCGGCTATGAAAAGCCATCTGACATTTACTCCTAAGGTGCTGACCAGTTGCACCCTCTACAACCACTGTTTATATTATTTGACCCTGCTGGTCATCTATGAATGTTTGAACATCTTGAAAAATTAATCTGGCCTTTATGGCCATGTACTCTTATAATCTCCTTTATGGCCATGTACTCTTATAATCTCCTTTATGGCCATGTACTCTTATAATCTCCTTTATGGCCATGTACTCTTATAATCTCCTTTATGACTATGTACTCTTATAATCTCCTTTATGGCCATGTACTCTTATAATCTCCTTTATGGCCATGTACTCTTATAATCTCCTTTATGACCATGTACTCTTATAATCTCCTTTATGGCCATGTACTCTTATAATCTCCTTTATGACCATGTACTCTTATAATCTCCTTTGTGGCCATGTACTCTTATAATCTCCTTTATGGCCATGTACTCTTATAATCTCCTTTATGACCATGTACTCTTATAATCTCCTTTATGGCCATGTACTCTTATAATCTCCTTTATGGCCATGTACTCTTATAATCTCCTTTATGACCATGTACTCTTATAATCTCCTTTATGGCCATGTACTCTTATAATCTCCTTTATGGCCATGTACTCTTATAATCTCCTTTATGGCCATGTACTCTTATAATCTCCTTTATGACCATGTACTCTTATAATCTCCTTTATGGCCATGTACTCTTATAATCTCCTTTATGGCCATGTACTCTTATAATCTCCTTTATGACCATGTACTCTTATAATCTCCTTTATGGCCATGTACTCTAATAATCTCCTTTATGACCATGTACTCTTATAATCTCCTTTATGGCCATGTACTCTTATAATCTCCTTTATGGCCATGTACTCTTATAATCTCCTTTATTAATCTGACAATTAATCTTAATGGTTGTACAGTCGTCTCAAATAAAACTGTGAAGGACCTCGGCGTTACTCTGGACCCTCATCTCTCTTTTGAAGAACATATCAAGACCATTTCAAGGACAGCTTTTTTTCCATCTACGTAACATTGCAAAAATCAGAAACTTTCTGTCCAAAAATGATGCAGAAAAATTAATCCATGCTTTTGTCACTTCTAGGTTAGACTACTGCAATGCTCTACTTTCCGGCTACCCGGATAAAGCACTAAATAAACTTCAGTTAGTGCTAAATACGGCTGCTAGAATCCTGACTAGAACCAACAAATTTGATCATATTACTCCAGTGCTAGCCTCTCTACACTGGCTTCCTGTCAAAGCAAGGGCTGATTTCAAGGTTTTACTGCTAACCTACAAAGCATTACATGGGCTTGCTCCTACCTATCTCTCTGATTTGGTCCTGCCGTACATACCTACACGTACGCTACGGTCACAAGACGCAGGCCTCCTAATTGTCCCTAGAATTTCTAAGCAAACAGCTGGAGGCAGGGCTTTCTCCTATAGAGCTCCATTTTTATGGAACGGTCTGCCTACCCATGTCAGAGACGCAAACTCGGTCTCAACCTTTAAGTCTTTACTGAAGACTAATCTCTTCAGTGGGTCATATGATTGAGTGTAGTCTGGCCCCGGAGTGAGAAGGTGAACGGAAAGGCTCTGGAGCAACGAACCGCCCTTGCTGTCTCTGCCTGGCCGGTTCCCCTCTTTCCACTGGGATTCTCTGCCTCTAACCCTATTACAGGGCCTGAGTCACTGGCTTGCTGGGGCTCTCTCATGCCGTCCCTGGAAGGGGTGCGTCACCTGAGTGGGTTGATTCACTGATGTGGTCATCCTGTCTGGGTTGGCGCACCCCCTTGGGTTGTGCCATGGCGGAGATCTATGTGGGCTATACTCAGCCTTGTCTCAGGATGGTAAGTTGGTGGTTGAAGATATCCCTCTAGTGGTGTGGGGGCTGTGCTTTGGCAAAGTGGGTGGGGTTATATCCTTCCTGTTTGGCCCTGTCCGGGGGTGTCCTCGGATGGGGCCACAGTGTCTCCTGACCCCTCCTGTCTCATCCTCCAGTATTTATGCTGTAGTAGTTTATGTGTCGGGGGGCTAGGGTCAGTTTGTTATATCTGGAGTACTTCTCCTGTCCTATTCGGTGTCCTGTGTGAATCTAAGTGTGCGTTCTCTAATTCTCTCCTTCTCTTTTTCTTTCTCTCTCGGAGGACCTGAGCCCTAGGACCATGCCCCAGGACTACCTGACATGATGACTCCTTGCTGTCCCCAGTCCACCTGGCCGTGCTGCTGCTCCAGGTTCAACTGTTCTGCCTTATTATTATTCGACCATGCTGGTCATTTATGAACATCTTGGCCATGTTCTGTTATAATCTCCACCCGGCACAGCCAGAAGAGGACTGGCCACCCCACATAGCCTGGTTCCTCTCTAGGTCTCTTCCTAGGTTTTGGCCTTTCTAGGGAGTTTTTCCTAGCCACCATGCTCTTACACCTGCATTGCTTGCTGTTTGGGGTTTTAGGCTGGGTTTCTGTACAGCACTTTGAGATATCAGCTGATGGACGAAGGGCTATATAAATAAATACATTTGATTTGATTTGATGAACCGCACTAAAGAGGTTTCTTGGGAACCATGCGTTATTTCGGTGCGGCCCATTGTCCAGCCCTTTGTCCACTGATCTCCATGGATGGTTGTCCGCATGGTTGTTTGCTCTGCAAAAACACATTCACGTTTTTAGCACACAATTATCGATTTATTACACAGTGTGCCAACACGTTGAAATGTTGATAGGCTATATACATTTTTTAAAGAGTACAAGGACAGAGAGCTGTTTGGCATCTGTGTTGGCTCTAAGACCATTTAACACTTCAACTAAGGCTGTTTCTGTGTTGGCTCTAAGACCATTTAACACTTCAACTAAGACTATCTCTGTGTTGGCTCTAAGATACATTATCACTTTAACGAAGACTGTCTCTGTGTTGGCTCTAAGATACATTACCACTTTAAATAAGCCTGTCTCTGTGTTGGCTCTAAAATAAATTACCACTTTATTTATTTTATTTTTAATTTCACCTTTATTTAACCAGGTAGGCTAGTTGAGAACACCTTTATTTAACCAGGTAGGCTAGTTGAGAACACCTTTATTTAACCAGGTAGGCTAGTTGAGAACACCTTTATTTAACCAGGTAGGCTAGTTGAGAACAAGTTCTCATTTACAACTGCTACCTGGCCAAGATAAAGCATAGCAGTGTGAG
The DNA here is from genome assembly GCF_002021735.2 of Oncorhynchus kisutch. Taxonomy (NCBI): domain Eukaryota; kingdom Metazoa; phylum Chordata; class Actinopteri; order Salmoniformes; family Salmonidae; genus Oncorhynchus; species Oncorhynchus kisutch. Next base: position 2,505,430 of record NC_034189.2, on the reverse strand, counting down.
CAGACAACACAGAGTTACACATGGAATAAACAATTAACAAGTCAATAACACAGTAGAAAACAAAGGGGGAGTCTATATACATTGTGTGCAAAAGGCATGAGGAGGTAGGCGAATAATTACAATTTAGCAGATTAACACTGGAGTGATAAATTATCAGATGGTCATGTGCAGGTAGAGATACTGGGGTGCAAAAGAGCAGAAAAGTAAATAAATAAAAAGAGTATGGGGATGAGGTAGGTCAATTGGGTGGGCTATTTACCGATGGACTATGTACAGCTGCAGAGATCGGTTAGCTGCTCAGATAGCAGATGTTTGAAGTTGGTAAGGGAGATAAAAGTCTCCAACTTCAGTGATTTTTTACAATTTGTTCCAGTCACAGGCAGCAGAGAACTGGAATGAAAAGGCAGCCAAATGAGGTGTTGGCTTTCGGGATGATCAGTGAGATACACCTGCTGGAGCGCGTGCTACGGGTGGGTGTTGCCATCGTGACCAGTGAACTGAGATAAGGCGGAGCTTTACCTAGCATGGACTTGTAGATGACCTGGAGCCAGTGGGTCCAGCGACGAATATGTAGTGAGGGCCAGCTGACTAGAGCATACAGGTCGCAGTGGTGGGTGGTATAAGGTGCTTTAGTAACAATGGCACTGTGATAAACTGCATCCAGTTTGCTGACTAGAGTATTGGAAGCTATTTTGCAGATAACATCGCCAAAGTCGAGGATCGGTAGTATAGTCAGTTTTACTAGGGTACGTTTGGCGGCGTGAGTGAAGGAGGCTTTGTTGCGGAATAGAAAGCCGACTCTAGATTTGATTTTAGATTGATATGAGTCTGGAAGGAGAGCTTACAGTCTAGCCAGACACCTAGGTACTTATAGATGTCCACATATTCTAGGTGATTCTAGGTGATGCTAGTCGGGCGTGCGGGTGCAGGCAGCGAACGGTTGAAAAGCATGCATTTGGTTTTACTAGCGTTTAAGAGCAGTTGGAGGCCACAGAAGGAGTGTTGTATGGCATTGAAGCTTGTTTGGAGGTTAGCTAGCACATTGTCCAAGGAAGGGCCAGAAGTATACAGAATGGTGTCGCCTGCGTAGAGGTGGATCAGGGAATCGCCTGCAGCAAGAGCAACATCATTGATAGATACAGAGAAAATAGTCGGCCCGAGAATTGAACCCTGTGGCACCCCCATAGAGACTGCCAGAGGACCGGACAACATGCCTTCCGATTTGACACACTGAACTCTGTCTGCAAAGTAGTTGGTGAACTTCTTAAGGTATAGGGGGCAGCATTTTCAGTTTTGCATAAATAGCATAAATAGCGTGCCCAATTACAACTTCCTTCTACTCATGCCAAGAATATAAGATATGCATATTATTAGTAGATTTGGATAGACAACACTCTGAAGTTTATAAAACTGTTTGAATCATGTCTGTGAGTATAACAGAACTTATGTAGCAGGCAAACACCCAGAGGACCGTTCAGATTTTTTTTTAGGTCTCTGTCTGTTCAGTGAGTTCTCGTTGGCAAACTATATTTCTTATTTACTTGTTTTCAGTTCCTACCGCTTCCACTGGATGTCTCCAGTCTTTGGAATTTGGTTGAGGTTATTCATTTGTGCAATGAAGAAGTAGGCCATCTTGGAACTGCGTAACACTGTTGAGAGTTGCGCAAGACCTGAAAAGTAGCTTGGTTTGTTGTCTTCCTGTATTGAACACAGATAGACCCGTCTACAATTTGATCGATTATTAACGTTTAAAAATAACTAAAGTTGTATTACAAAAGTAGTTTGAAATATTTTGGCAAAGTTTATAGGCAGCTTTGCAATGTTTTGTAGTGACGTTGCGCATTTTGGAAGCTGTTTTTTTCTGGATCAAACGCGCTTTATAAATTGACATTTTGGATATATATGGACGGAATTAATCGAATTGTGATGTTAATGGGGCATATTGGAGTGCCAACAAAAGAAGCTCGTCAAAGGTAAGGCATGTTTTATATTTTATTTCTGCGTTTTGTGTAGTGCCTGCAGGGTTGAAATATGCTACCCTCTTTGTTGACTGGTTGTGCTATCATCAGATAATAGCTTCTTATGCTTCATGACACTCTAGCCCGGCCGATACGAGGAGCTGGTATGTACCGCACGGGGCTATGCACCCGCACCGGAGACACCGTGCTCTCTACAGCATAACACGGTGCCTGCCCGGTCTCTCTAGCCCCCCGGTAAGCACAGGAAGTTGGCGCAGGTCTTGTGGTGGCAAATCGGTTCAAATATGAAAATCAATATAGACTTTTAATACAACAGTATCATAAGCCGGAGCGGTCCGCGGAACACACACACTTTTTCAGAGCCCTCGCTCTGAGTTATACACCTACCATATAAGTCCCTCCCATATGCAAATTAAGTTACATCCCAATCCGTGCATCCTGCTGGTTCAGCCCAATAACGCCCCCATCTGCTTTCCATTAGATCCTAATGGTGACAAGACCCTTGCTTTGACCTAAAGATAATATACGTCCCTCTTTCCTGTGGCCTGTGTTTAGACCCTGTAATTAACTCCATGTGTCTTTATCTCTAGTTTTTTGTGTCCAGCTGCCCTAAAAATACTATACATTCCTCTATGCTATAGGCTTGCTTTGTCCCTGCACTTAGCTCAATGTGTGTCTTTATCTCGGATCAGCAGACTGTGGGTCTCCCCTGTCATTCCTTCAGCGTCTTCATGTCCTAAGGATATGTGAGTCATGTCTATAATCCACCAGTTGGTCATTTGGCTGACCCCCTCCTTTGTATATCCCTCTGACCTTTGTATGTCCAGCTGCCCTAGGCGTCTATGTGTTGCCCTCTCCCATGGCCCCACTCTGGCTTCCTGTCCTATACAATAGACAATGTATTTTACCAGAACAGGAAATGAACCCATAAGTGTATCTTTCTCTTGTGTTACTAAAATCATGTATATAATTTCACCCACAGTCTCCTACCTGGTTTCGCCATACTCCCTGTGTGCCCCCCCCAATACATTTTTGGGGCTGACTCTCGGGCTTCCATCCGCGTCGCCGTGCTGCCTCCTCATACCAGCGCCTCTCCGCCTTCCCCGCCTCCAGCTCTTCTTTGGGACGGCGATATTCTCCAGGCTGAGCCCAGGGTCCTTTACCATCCAAGATTTCCTCCCATGTCCAGAAATCTGGATTTCGCTGCTCCTGCTTCCGCTGCCTGTCACCACGCCGCTTGTTCCTGTTGTGGTGGGTGATTTTGTTAAGGTGTTCTTCCGGTGAAGGAGAGGAGGACCAAAATGCAGCGTGGTTGTCTTCATACATCTTTAATAAAGATAATGACGAACAATACAAAAACACTAAACGTAACGTGAAAAACCGAAACAGCCCTATCTGGCGCAAACAAACACAGAGACAAGAACAATCACCCACCAAATACTCAAAGAATATGGCTGCCTAAATATGGTTCCCAATCAGAGACAACGATAAACACCTACCTCTGATTGAGAACCACTCCAGGCAACCATAGACTTTTCAAGACAACCCCACTAACCACAATCCTATAACCTACAAAAAAAACCTAGACAAAAACACACCACATAAATAAACCCATGTCACACCCTGGCCTGACCAAAATAATAAAGAAAACACAAAATACTAAGACCAGGGCGTGACACATATTTATTGAGGTGAAACTTCAAACAACAAATAAATAAATTAATGTGCAGCTCGTAGAGCACATAGCACTAAACAAAAACAATATCCCACCACGCAGTATGATCCCCCAATTATAGGCAATGAACATCAGCTGCCTCCAATTGGGAACCATACTCACACCAACATAGAAATTAAAGACTAGAACACCCCCTAGTCACGCCCTGACATTAAACACCATAGAGAACCCCGAGGTCTCTCTATGGTCAGGGCGTGACAGTCTCTGTGCTGTGGTTTGGAACAAAACTAGATAGGATTTTTTTTAATACAGTTGGCACTTAATAAAACATAATTTAGCTGTTGGAACACCAACTAATTCAGAATTCTGCTTAAGAGGTTGGAGATTGGCCAATAATTTCTAAGAGCTGAGGAATCTAGATTCCTTATCTTCAGATGGGGTTTCACCATAACAGTTTTTAGTGCAGTGGGGAAAGTGTCTGTGAACAGAGAGTGATTAACAATAGCTTGTACTTCATCAGGTATATGAAATTAAAACCTGTTTTGAAGAAGGTGGTGGGGATAGGATGGAGAAGGCAGGTAGAAGGTGGTGTGAAAAGGATGGAGAAGGCAGGTAGAGGGTTAAGTTGTGATGTCACTTTCCTGAACATGTCTGTGTCAACCAGGGAAAATAAATCCATAGTGCCTTTGTGTGGTAGTACACATATCATCAGACATCTAGTCAGGTCTTGACTGATACCCAGTCTAATGTGGGTTATCTTATCTCTGAAATATGCTGCATGTGGAGGAAAGTTTACACGGTTTGGGGGGGTAGGATTTATCAGGCCATCAATGGTGGAGAAGAGCACTCTCTAATAATCCTGATCATTAGTGATCAAGTTTGTAAAACGAGTCCATTTGGCATTTCTAATGGCCTTGTTATATATGATGCTCTCTCATTTCTGGGGCGGCAAGTTCAAACCCCCGAGCTGACAAGGTACAAATCTGTCGTTCTGCCCCTGAACAGGCAGTTAACCCACTGTTCCTAGGCTGTCATTGAAAATAAAAATTTGTTCTTAACTGACTAGTTAAATAAAGGTAAAATAAATAAAAAATAATAATAAAAATGTCTAATGGCCTTGTTACATATGATGCTCTCTCATTTATAATGGCCTTGTTATATATGATGCTCTCTCATTTATAATGGCCTTGTTATATATGATGCTCTCTCATTTATAATGGCCTTGTTATATATGATGTTCTCTCATTTCTAATGGCCTTGTTACATATGATGCTCTCTCATTTCTAATGGCCTTGTTACATATGATGCTCTCTCATTTATAATGGCCTTGTTATATATGATGTTCTCTCATTTCTAATGGCCTTGTTACATATGATGCTCTCTCATTTCTAATGGCCTTGTTATATATGATGCTCTCTCATTTCTAATGGCCTTGTTATATATGATGCTCTCTCATTTCTAATTCCTTGTTATATATGATGCTCTCTCATTTCTAATGGTCTTGTTATATATGATGCTCTCTCATTTCTAATGGCCTTGTTATATGATGCTCTCTCATTTCTAATGGCCTTGTTATATGATGCTCTCTTAGAATATCATAATGGACCTGCAACTTTGACTTCATCCACTTCCGCTCTGCCTTTCTGCAGTTACTCTTTACTTTATTAGTTTCCTCCAAGAACCTCTCCATTTGGATCAGGTCCAGAGTATGGCTGAGGTTACGGCTGGGCCCAGTAGAAAGCCCCTTGGTAATAACCAGGTCCAGAGTATGGCTGTGGTTATGGGTGGGCCCAGTAGAAAGCCCCTAGGTAATAACCAGGTTCAGAGTATGGCTGTGGTTATGGGTGGGCCCAGTAGAAAGCCCCTTGGTAATAACCAGGTCCAGAGTATGGCTGTGGTTATGGGTGGGTCCAGTAGAAAGCCCCTTGGTAATAACCAGGTCCAGAGTATGGCTGAGGTTACGGCTGGGCCCAGTAGAAAGCCCCTTGGTAATAACCAGGTCCAGAGTATGGCTGAGGTTACGGCTGGGCCCAGTAGAAAGCCCCTTGGTAATAACCAGGTCCAGAGTATGGCTGTGGTTATGGGTGGGCCCAGTAGAAAGCCCCTAGGTAATAACCAGGTTCAGAGTATGGCTGTGGTTATGGGTGGGCCCAGTAGAAAGCCCCTTGGTAATAACCAGGTCCAGAGTATGGCTGTGGTTATGGGTGGACCCAGTAACATGTTGGATAAAGTCCATAGAGCTAAAATTATTTAGAAATTCAATGGCCTTGGAGTCAGTCTCTTTGTCAACATTTAAATCGCCCAACACAATGATTTTATCATTGTTCACAAGTACAATAGTTCAGAGAAAGCAGTAAAGAAAGTGGAGCAGTGGTGCCTTGCACCTTTTAAAAAAGGTAGTGGATCAGAAAACCGGTCACTATCTGGTGTGACCACCATTTGCCTCGTGCAGCGTGACACATCTCCTTCACATAGAGTTGATCAGGCTGTTGATTGTGGCCTGTGTACTATGGCCAGCACTGGTGGCTGACATTTAAACAGTATAACATCATGCTCTGGTGGCTGACATTTAAACAGTATAACATGATGCTCTGGTGGCTGACATTTAAACAGTATAACATGATGCTCTGGTCTGGTGGCTGACATTTAAACAGTATAACATGATGCTCTGGTCTGGTGGCTGACATTTAAACAGTATAACATGATGCTCTGGTCTGGTGGCTGACATTTAAACAGTATAACATGATGCTCTGGTGGCTGACATTTAAACAGTATAACATGATGCTCTGGTGGCTGACATTTAAACAGTATAGCATGATGCTCTGGTCTGGTGGCTGACATTTAAACAGTATAACATGATGCTCTGGTCTGGTGGCTGACATTTAAACAGTATAACATGATGCTCTGATGGCTGACATTTAAACAGTATAACATGATGCTCTGGTCTGGTGGCTGACATTTAAACAGTATAACATGATGCTCTGATGGCTGACATTTAAACAGTATAACATGATGCTCTGATGGCTGACATTTAAACAGTATAACATGATGCTCTGATGGCTGACATTTAAACAGTATAACATGATGCTCTGGTGGCTGACATTTAAACAGTATAACATGATGCTCTGGTGGCTGACATTTAAACAGTATAACATGATGCTCTGGTGGCTGACATTTAAACAGTATAACATGATGCTCTGGTGGATGACATTTAAACAGAATAACATGATGCTCTGGTGGATGACATTTAAACAGTATAACATGATGCTCTGGTCTGGTGGCTGACATTTAAACAGTATAACATGATGCTCTGGTCTGGTGGCTGACATTTAAACAGTATAGCATGATGCTCTGGTGGATGACAGTTACTTTTGTGTAATTCTCATCATAGGCAACCTTCAACTATGACAGACAAAATGAGAAAAAAAAATCCAGAAAATCACATTGTAGGATTTCCTATGAATTTATTTGCAAATGATGGTGGATAATAAGTATTTGGTCACCTACAAACAAGGACGATTTCTGGCTCTCACAGACCTGTAACTTCTTCTTTAAGAGGCTCCTCTGTCACTCGTTACCTGTATTAATGGCACCTGTTTGAACTTGTTATCAGTATAAAAGACACCATTTTGTCTGTCATAGTTGAAGTGTACCTATGAAGAAAATTACAGGCCTCTCTCATCTTTTTAAGTGGGAGAACTTGCACAATTGGAGGCTGACTAAATACTTTTTTGCCCCACTGTACATATGAGATGAGTAATGTAGGGTATGTAAACATTATATTAAGTGGCATTGTTTAAAGTGGTTAGTGATACATTTTTACATCAATTTTCCATTATTAAAGTGGCTGGAGTTGAGTCAGTATGTTGGCAGCAGCCACTCAATGTTAGTGGTGGTTGTTTATCAGTCAGATTGTCTTGAGATAGAAGCTGTTTTTCATTCTCTCAGTCCCTGCTTTATGTACCTGTACTGACCTCGCCTTCTGGATGATAGTGGGGTGAATGATGATCTTTATGGCCTTCCTGTGACATCGGGTGGTGTAAGTGTCCTGGAGGACAGGTAGTTTGCCCCCGGTGATGCGTTGTGCAGACCTCCCTACCCTTTGGAGAGCCTAACGGTTGTGGGCGGAGCAGTTGCCGTACCAGGTTGTGATACAGCCCGACAGGATGCTCTCGATTGTGCATCTGTAAAAGTTTGTGAGTGTTTTTGGTGACAAGCTGAATTTCTTCAGCCTCCTGAGGTTGAAGAGGCGCTGCTGAGCCTTCTTCACCACGCTGTCTGTGTGGGTGGACCAATTCAGTTTGTCCGGATGTGTACCCCGAGGAACTTCAAACTTACAATCCTCTCCGCTAATGTCCTGTCGATGTGGATAGGGGGGTGCTCCCTCTGCTGTTTCCTGAAGTCCACGATCATCTCCTTAGTTTTGTTGACGTTGAGTGTGAGGTTATTTTCCTGACACCACACTCCGAGGGCCCTCACCTCCTCCCTGTAGGCCATCTCGTCGTTGTTGGTAATCAAGCCTACCACTGTAGTGTCGTCCGCAAACTTGATGATTGAGTTGGAGGCGTGCGTGGCCACGCAGTCGTGGGTGAAGAGGGAGTACAGGAGAGGGCTCAGAATGCATATTTATCAGGTGGTTAAATAGCCATCACTAACTCAGAGGCTGGTTCCAAATAATGGAGCAATGCCACCACCTAGTGGTTTTCAGCTGCATAACGAAACATTACATGACTCTTTCATTTTAGCATAATTTTAGCATAATAATAACATAGATAAATACTCTCTCTCTCTCTCTCTCTATATATATATATATATATATATATATATATATATTTAACAGTTATATATTTTAAAACTAGAAGACATTAAATTTTCAGGTAATTGATATTATTACTATGTGTTTTTTTTTGTTAATTGTATTTATTTTTAAGTAAAATGTATATTTTTATATTATTTAAAACGTCTATAGGATACCCGGCATTTACACAGCTGTTACCTGCAATAATTGATTTGTATCATCAACAATCAGAAGTTATAAATATAGATGATGACGATTTTGAAGAACAACCGAACGCCAATGTTTACTCAGTCCTACGCCCTCAAGATATTTCAGACATAAGTCCAAAAATAAAATACGTAATAATCTCTATTCATTAATCATTAAACAAAGTGTGCACACTATTTTAAAAACCTAATCTTGTGTTTACAGCGGACAGCCCCCAGACAATAATACCCAAGGCATTATGGGCTCTACCCTTGAATGACTTAGAGGGTATTGAAAACGACGATATTCTACCGTTCTGTACAGCCGGCTTTGACATAACTCAAAACACCCCACGAATTGAAGATTTGTCATACATCTACACACCAGCAAGCAGCCCCTGCCATTCATTGAATAGTCCTGCACCTGCACCCTATCCAGAAAGGCTCCACAGAATTGTAGCTCAAATACACCAAACGGCTTCACCACTGCCCGAGAAGGCTGACTGGTCTGAAAACGGATTCAAGAGCATGCTCTCTACGGCTACGGTATGAACACAGTTATAGCTCTCTACGGCTACGGTATGAACACAGTTATAGCTCTCTACGGCTACGGTATGAACACAGTTATAGCTCTCTACGGTATGAACACAGTTATAGCTCTCTACGGTATGAACACAGTTATAGCTCTCTACGGCTACAGTATGAACACAGTTATAGCTCTCTACGGCTACGGTATGAACACAGTTATAGCTCTCTACGGTATGAACACAGTTATAGCTCTCTACGGTATGAACACAGTTATAGCTCTCTACGGATACGGTATGAACACAGTTATAGCTCTCTACGGCTACGGTATGAACACAGTTATAGCTCTCTACGGATACGGTATGAACACAGTTATAGCTCTCTACGCCTACGGTATGAACACAGTTATAGCTCTCTACGGATACGGTATGAACACAGTTATAGCTCTCTACGGCTACGGTATGAACACAGTTATAGCTCTCTACGACTACGGTATGAACACAGTTATAGCTCTCTACGGTATGAACACAGTTATAGCTCTCTACGGCTACGGTATGAACACAGTTATAGCTCTCTACGGCTACGGTATGAACACAGTTATAGCTCTCTACGGATACGGTATGAACACAGTTATAGCTCTCTACGGCTACGGTATGAACACAGTTATAGCTCTCTACGGTATGAACACAGTTATAGCTCTCTACGGCTACGGTATGAACACAGTTATAGCTCTCGACGGCTACGGTATGAACACAGTTATAGCTCTCTACGGCTACGGTATGAACACAGTTATAGCTCTCTACGGTATGAACACAGTTATAGCTCTCTACGGCTACGGTATGAACAAAGTTATAGCTCTCTACGGCTACGGTATGAACAGTTTTTATTAGTTATAATTTTGTTGAAAGAATATGTTAAAACTATTTCAATTAATGTTTTGGTTTTTCAGATTGTGACGATACCTTAACGAATCATGCAGAGTCTATACATCAAGAGGACAACGGGATAGGAAACACATCGAGGATTCCTCAGAAAAACAGCCATCAAACAACCAAAGGTAATTCAACTATAAACCTAACAGTGAGAACTGTGTTAATATATTAATAGATTAGAAATGTTCTGTTTAAAAAAAAAACATTTTATCTTTTATTAATATTGTTGTTTATTTAAAATATGATATATATTTTATTTTTAATTCACTATTTTGTATATATTCTTCTTTCAGTCTCCTCCCAGGCCTATACAAACATAGAAGACCCAATATGTCAAGAGGAACAGGAGGAAAAGGAGGAAGAGGACGCTGATGACATACAGAGTAAAACATCTAAACAGGTTGATACATTCAAATGCTGTTAATGATGGTGAGGTCAATGCTGTTAATGACAACGATGCTGAGGTCAATGCTGTTAATGTCAACGATGCTGAGGTCAATGATGGTGCTGATGAAGGGTTGAAGCTATGATGAGGATGATGTGTTGATGTAAGATGCAGCTTGATACAATCAATTCTGAGGTAGAGCCAATACTCATTGAAGATAGCATCAATGAGGACACTGATCATGATATAGAACTGAGAGAGGTCAAGTTACTAGATAGGTTTCCCACAGCCTTTTACAGGGCTAATAAAAGCCAGAGAGGTCCAGCTACACAAACATATGGTTGCTTTACTAAGATGACAGTACAGTAAAGCTCTGTCCTTCTTGATAAGCACCAATCTGATTAAAAAATGCCCAAAGCAGATCTAGAACAATTTATATCCCTGCTGGAACGTCTTGTTCAATCTAATTTATCCATCATAGCTGACCTAGACCTTAGAACTTGTTGTGCAAATCGTCCGCCAACCCCTAGGCGGAGGGGGTCAGAGAAGGAAACTAGATAGTCTCATGCAATCAGAAATCATAAACAATAAGAAAGCATATCTCATGAACGTTAACAATCCTGCTAATCAGTTATGCTTTGCAATAGGCCTATCACATTTACTCAACCCTGGATGTACAGATTTAGAAGCTTTACTAAAGGCTAGTGACATCCAAAAGGCTGTAGGTCTATGTATACAGGAGCCTGTGGCTTTCTCTGGCATAGTCAAATTAGAAAATTTGTTGAACATCAAGATTGTGGTTTTGTACCATAGTAGAGTTAAACATGCTCTCTAGAAATTCCAGAACAACCCTCAACCTCCTCCTCATATTCTGTACTTTTATGTGCAAAAGGACCAGGATACACCAGACAGGGGGGGGCACTCTGGTCAGTATAACTGTTCAGTGTGTCAGGATACACCAGACAGGGGGGGTGGGCACTCTGGTCAGTATAACTGTTCAGTATGTCAGGCTACACCAGACAGGGGGGGGGGGCACTCTGGTCAGTATAACTGTTCAGTATGTCAGGATACACCAGACAGGGGGGGGGCACTCTGGTCAGTATAACTGTTCAGCTAGTCAGGATACACCAGACAGAGGGGGGGGGGGGCACTCTGGTCAGTATAACTGTTCAGTATTGATACAGGATTGAGATGAATGGATGCCCAAGAGAGAATTGGACATACATGATAATGTCAGAAAATAAGGATAATTTACTAATCCTACCTAAGTCATTATTTAGGGTATATAAGGTTGATACCTGGGCAGAGCCAGGTATCAAAAGGTAAGTTAGTGGCCTATTGGATAATAAACTAATAATAAAAAATAAATAAAAACTTTTTTTAGTTAAAGATATAATCATATAAAACCTATGAGAAACTGTTTGTTAACCAAGCCTGTATGTCCAGGATTTTATGCATTACAGGTGAACTACAGGTAAAGTCACTCAATCCAGTCCCAGAGGCTTGTTGGGGGGACCATACCAAGGACTCCTGGTGACAGCTAGCTGAAAGAGATACCCGGATTCATATCGCATGGCGGGAGGGTAAGACACAATGACACTGTCGAACAATAAACAGTGTTCGAGAGGAGAACTGGAATTAACAGAATTCATCTCTCGAATGAAAAAACCCTCCCTGTCTTTTCATCCCTGTTGTTGTTCATAGAAGTGAAGATGGGTCTGGCTCTTGCTAAGTGATGTGTTCTCGGGGAGAGGGTGGGGCTTCACATGGAAGCTGTTCGTCTGAGCTGTTTTATCGTGGGTGACATATTTCTGATACAGCACATCCTACTTGAGTATGCGGAGAGTGGTAATTTGACCCATGGTTTAGACGATGAGGGTTTTGTTCCAAAATAAGCATAAGAGATCCCTAGATCTGGGTAGACAGGAAGTTAGAATAGAGGTTGGGTAGGATCTCTCAATGGAGTTTTATGTAGACCAAAATGGAGTCTCTAACTACATGGCAGTCTAGGACTCTGAGCCATTATGGCATATATCGGTGCAGGTTCCCATATTGATCGTGGACACAGGTCATAGCTCATTTGGAGAGAGAGGGCTATATGAATCCACTCACCCAGTATGGAAGACGGTAGAGTAGAGTGAATATGAATATGAGAGTTTTTGATTGTAATCAGGAGAGAGGGATGTATTGCATAAAGATACACTTAACCCTTTAAACAGAAATGAAGGAGGATCTAGGGTTGTGGTATAGATATGACCAGGTCTTGGTCGACACCTTAGTATGGTTCTGGGTAGAGGAGTTTAGGCCGGTATGGTAAAGCTGTTCACGAAAGCAGGAATGCCAGATAATGACAGTTGTATTGATTTGCACTATTTAAATCCCCAGGTTCCTCCCTTTACAGTGACCGGAGGAGATTATTACCGTTTGGCCCGGTACAGTACTCTTGGGAAATTATGTCAGGGCGAGGTTTTACCAACAGATTGGACAGGATTATGCTCCATTGTAATGCCTTTCACACTCATTCAACACCAAGACATGAAGTATAGCCAAATGGGAGAAAAGAGCTATTCCATCCGGGTCTCTTATTGACTAAGTACACATTGATAACATTGGGGTTCCAAGGGGGGTGCCAGATGAGTAAAAGCAAGAAATCAGATCCTAGCAGGATTAGAGTTAAGCATTTCTGGGGGGTCTACTCTCAATAAGAATGTGGACTGGATTAATTATATTTATGATAATCAACAGCGCTTTAACAAGTATACCAGAGATGCTATTAAAGGTTTTGCAGAACAGACTGAAGCAACCAGCTGGATGGCTTGGCAGAATAGAATTGCATTAGATATGTTAATGGCTGAAAAGGGAGAAGTATGCGTGATTATCAGGACCATGTTTGTGCTTACATCCCAAATAACACATCTCCGGACGAATCAGTGCCCGAAGCCTCAGCTGGTTTGACCACCCTGGCTCACGGGTTGGCAGAAAACTCTGGGGTGGATACTTCTCTGACTGATTGGGTTTGATAGTACGTTTGGAAAATGGAAAAATGTTATGATCACTGTGTTATGGGTTACATTCACCTGTGTGACTGTTTTAGTTTTAGGGGGCGGTTGTCTAATTCCCTGTGTATGAGGCCTTATTTCCAGGACTCTGGAGAAATCTATGACAATAGATGGTGCGGTATGGGCCGAGTCCAGGTTCTGACCCGTGGAGGACTGAATGCATGTCTACAGAACAAGTGGACGAATCTGGATCTTTTATTTGTGGGGAATTTATATTTGATGAGACCATTTGATGTTTAGGGAGGCTAGGTTGTATCCCTTCTCAGTATTAGACTGTTTTTTTTATCAAGATTGTAACGAAAATCCTGATAAGAAGAGTTATGATTCTGATGTAGGCCTGAGAAACAGTTATGGCGAATGCAAGTGTTGGGTTATGTTTAGGTGATGTTTTGATGACAAGATATCTCTAATAAAAATAGAAATGGGCTTTTCAATATTACAATATAACTACAATGTGTGTTTGAATGTATAATATTTAATCAAAGGGTGGATATGTTAAGGGAATTTTTATCAATGATGACTAATTATGTATACATTTCAATCAGGACTGACTAGTCCAAATGCTATAATGTACTGTACATATATTAATTTTCTCTCTTGCTCCCATTCCCAATTGTATATAATACAGTCAGGAGTTTAGTAACAATGACGGTCTGTTCCTTTGTACAAATGAATTAACTATCTCCAGATGGCAGGGACGGACCTTGGCTTCAGGCGAGGAGGGAAGGCTCGAGAACTATAGGGCCTCTCTACTAGTGTCAGGAAGAGATAGAACATTTAGAAAACGCTGACGTCATTTTCAGTTTATAACCTGTGGTAAAAAGTGTATGTACCAGTACTCTCTTGAATTAAATGCTGTTACCTGACTTTTAAGACCGGGGCTCTGTCCATTCTTGTAAAAATATAGGGTCTTACAAGCCCTTCGAATGCATTGACAGAGTGATGAATTCTGATTGGGAAATAATACAGAGGAATTTAGAATTCCTTTAACAGTCCATTCAATGTTTGGAGTGCTTGTCCCAGGATAAAAGCATTTTTATTCAACATGCTTTGAATAAAGGGGGGAAAAGATAGAACCCTACCATGTAGATGGTTACACACAGATTGGCAGGGTTGAGACAGTGTTAGAATACAACTGTTGTTTCTTTCACGGTTGTAAATCTTGCTTTGATTGTGATCATGTGTGTCTTAACCCAAAATACTTTTGTACCAGGAGTTCTAAGACAATTGGAATCTTTACAGGTTGCTTATGGGGTGAAAGTGAATACGATGTGGGAGCACAAGTGGACAGTACTCTTGTGAAAGTCTGATCTTCATGTTCAAGGTTTCCTTTTCACCTTTGACATACCCAAAACCTTGGAACCTCGACAGGCCTTGTATGGAGGTCGTACCAATGCTTTGACATTACGGCATGTAGCGCAACCCGATGAAACAATTGGATATGTAGATTTTACATCCCTTTATCCACATGTAATGAGTTCCTTTTGTTACCCTATAGGGCATCCTGAAATTATTCACCGGGACTTTGACTTATCAGAAAACTATTTTGGTCTGATAATAGCAACTGTATACCCTCCCCGGGGCTTGTTTCTGTTGCCTCACAAGGGACCTCAAGAAACACCTTTCATTCCCCTGCTGTGAAAACTGCTGTGAAAACAACAACCAGGAAAAGCCTTGTGATCATTCAGATCAAAAAAGAGCCCTGACCGGTGTATTGGTCACCGTTGAATTCTCTAAGGCTATAGAGAAGGGATATCGTGTGGCCAAAATCTTTGAAGTGTGGATCTTTCCCAGGAAATCAGACACTCATCAAGACCTTCTCGAGATGCAAGCAAATGGCTTCAGGCATCAGTCACAGTCATCTAGTCTATAGTAGGTAAAGCTCTGCCTTATATCAGCTCACTGGTCACGATAACAACACCCACCCGTAGCACGCGCTTCAGCAGGTATATCTCACTGATCATCTCCAAAGCCAACACCTCCTTTGGCCGCCTTCCCTTCCAGTTCTCTGCTGCCAACGACTGGAACGAATTGCAAAAATCGCTGAAGCTGGAGATTTACATTTCCGTCACTAACTTTAAACATCAGCTATCTGAGCAGCTAACCGATCGCTGCAGCTGTACATAGTCCATCTGTAAATATCCCACCCAATCTACATACCTTATCCCCGTATTGTTTTTATTTACTTTTCTGCTCTTTTGCACACCAGTATCACTACTTGCACATCATCACCTATGGCCTATTTATTACCTTACCTCCTCACGCCATTTGCAACACACTGTATATAGACTTTTTTCTTTCTATTGTATTATTGACTGTACGCTTGTTAAATGTCAGCCACCAGAGCATCATGCTATACTGTTTAAATGTCAGCCACCAGACCAGAGCATCATGTTATACTGTTTAAATGTCAGCCACCAGAGCATCATGTTAAACTGTTTAAATGTCAGCCACCAGACCAGACAATCATGTTATACTGTTTAAATGTCAGCCACCAGAGCATCATGTTATACTGTTTAAATGTCAGCCACCAGACCAGAGCATCATGTTATACTGTTTAAATGTCAGCCACCAGAGCATCATGTTATACTGTTTAAATGTCAGCCACCAGACCAGAGCATCATGTTATACTGTTTAAATGTCAGCCACCAGAGCATCATGCTATACTGTTTAAATGTCAGCCACCAGACCAGAGCATCATGTTATACTGTTTAAATGTCAGCCACCAGACCAGAGCATCATGCTATACAGTTTAAATGTCAGCCACCAGAGCATCATGTTATACTGTTTAAATGTCAGCCACCAGACCAGAGCATCATGTTATACTGTTTAAATGTCAGCCACCAGACCAGAGCATCATGCTATACAGTTTAAATGTCAGCCACCAGAGCATCATGTTATACTGTTTAAATGTCAGCCACCAGACCAGAGCATCATGTTATACTGTTTAAATGTCAGCCACCAGAGCATCATGTTATACTGTTTAAATGTCAGCCATCAGACCAGAGCATCATGTTATACTGTTTAAATGTCAGCCACCAGAGCATCATGTTATACTGTTTAAATGTCAGCCACCAGAGCATCATGTTATACTGTTTAAATGTCAGCCACCAGAGCATCATGCTATACTGTTTAAATGTCAGCCACCAGACCAGAACATCATGTTATACTGTTTAAATGTCAGCCACCAGAGCATCATGTTATACTGTTTAAATGTCAGCCACCAGAGCATCATGTTATACTGTTTAAATGTCAGCCACCAGACCAGAGCATCATGTTATACTGTTTAAATGTCAGCCACCAGAGCATCATGTTATACTGTTTAAATGTCAGCCACCAGACCAGAGCATCATGTTATACTGTTTAAATGTCAGCCACCAGAGCATCATGCTATACTGTTTAAATGTCAGCCACCAGACCAGAGCATCATGTTATACTGTTTAAATGTCAGCCACCAGACCAGAGCATCATGCTATACAGTTTAAATGTCAGCCACCAGAGCATCATGTTATACTGTTTAAATGTCAGCCACCAGACCAGAGCATCATGTTATACTGTTTAAATGTCAGCCACCAGAGCATCATGCTATACTGTTTAAATGTCAGCCACCAGACCAGAGCATCATGTTATACTGTTTAAATGTCAGCCACCAGACCAGAGCATCATGCTATACAGTTTAAATGTCAGCCACCAGAGCATCATGTTATACTGTTTAAATGTCAGCCACCAGACCAGAGCATCATGTTATACTGTTTAAATGTCAGCCACCAGAGCATCATGTTATACTGTTTAAATGTCAGCCATCAGACCAGAGCATCATGTTATACTGTTTAAATGTCAGCCACCAGAGCATCATGTTATACTGTTTAAATGTCAGCCACCAGAGCATCATGTTATACTGTTTAAATGTCAGCCACCAGAGCATCATGCTATACTGTTTAAATGTCAGCCACCAGACCAGAGCATCATGTTATACTATTTAAATGTCAGCCACCAGACCAGAGCATCATGCTATACAGTTTAAATGTCAGCCACCAGAGCATCATGTTATACTGTTTAAATGTCAGCCACCAGACCAGAGCATCATGTTATACTGTTTAAATGTCTGCCACCAGACCAGAGCATCATGTTATACTGTTTAAATGTCAGCCACCAGACCAGAGCATCATGTTATACTGATTAAATGTCAGCCACCAGAGCAGAGCATCATGTTATACTGTTTAAATGTCAGCCACCAGACCAGAGCATCATGTTATACTGATTAAATGTCAGCCACCAGAGCATCATGTTACACTGTTTAAATGTCAGCCACCAGTGCTGGCCATAGTACACAGGCCACAATCAACAGCCTGATCAACTCTATGTGAAGGAGATGTGTCACGCTGCACGAGGCAAATGGTGGTCACACCAGATAGTGACCGGTTTTCTGATCCACTACCTTTTTTAAGGTGTCTGTGACCAACAGATGCATATCTGTATTCCCAGTCATGTGAAATCCATAGATTAGGGCCTCATTTCTTTATTTCAATCCAAGCAGCAAGACGTGGTAGCAGCAAGACGTGGTTGTTTTTGGCACGTTTTTGTCCCGTGTAAATATGTATTTTTGTATTTCTACTTGCACATCCTCATCTATCACTCCAGTGTAAATTGCTAATTTGTAATTACTTCGCCACTATGGCCTATTTATTGCCTTACCTCCTTACTTCATTTGCATACACTGTATACAGATTTTCTATTGTGTTATTGACTGTACATTTGTTTATTCCATGTGTAACTCTGTGTGGTTGTTTGTGTCACACTGATTTGCTTTATCCTGGCCAGATCCCAGTTGTAAATGAGAACTTGTTCTCAAATGGTTAAATAAAGGTGTTCTCAACTGGCCACCTGGTTAAATAAAGGTGAAATAAACATAAAAAAGAGAGCAAAGACAGATACATGCACACTATCATGACAAAGAAGGCACACGCCTTGACCCTGACAGAATAGAGGTCAACAAAACCAAAAGAAATCTGTCTAAATGATTTCTTAACTCCCTTTGGGGTAAATTATCCCGGAGCAGTAATATGTTAACAATGTAGATCATTAAAGATCCCAAAGAATTTATGGAATTAGTTTTTTCAGACCAATATGAAATTTCACATTTTTTGTTCTTATTATTACGATGCGATTATCTGAGCATAGAGCCCCATAAAAATCTACTTTTTCAACTAGCACAGGCGTAACATAATCACAAACTGCATTAAAATAAATCGTTTACCTTTGACGATCTTCATCTGTTTGCAATTCCAATGCTCATTGTTACACAATGAATGGTCTTTTGTTTGATAAAATCCGTTTTTACAGCCTAACACAAAACATTTTGTGAACCGCTTGTGTCGTGAATTTCGTCTCATTCCATTTTCGACCACACATTCCAGGTAAATAACCCTTTTCCAGTCATGTTTGTAACACAATCAAACCTGATGGGCCATTTCGCGGGAGGTATTGACTGAAAGAAACCGATTTGAAGACAACAAGTCATGACATCATTGTGCACCAATGATTAGGTATATCTCTCTAGTCACCCCCAAAACCAATTCTTTCTTTGGCCGCCTCTCCTTCCAGTTCTCTGCTGCCAATGACTGGAACGAAAAACAAAAATCTCTGAAACTGGAAACACTTATCTCCCTTACTAGCTTTAAGCACCAACTGTCAGAGCAGCTCACAGATTACTGCACCTGTACATAGCCCACCTATAATTTAGCACAAACAACTACCTCTTTCCCTACTGTATTTAATTAATTAATTAATTTTGCTCCTTTGCACCCCATTATTTTCATTTCTACTTTGCACATTCTTCCATTGCAAATCTACAATTCCAGTGTTTTACTTGCTATATTGTATTTACTTTGCCACCATGGCCTTTTTTTGCATTTACCTCCCTTATCTCACCTCATTTGCTCACATCATCACTTGTTTATACTGTATTATTGACTGTATGTTTGTTTTACTCCATGTGTAACTCTGTGTCGTTGTATGTGTCGAACTGCTTTGCTTTATCTTGGCCAGGTCGCAATTGTAAATGAGAACATGTTCTCAACTTGCCTACCTGGTTAAATAAAGTTGAAATAAAAAAATGTAAATGTTATTTTGTATATATGTGTATATATATATATTTTTTCCCCATTTAAAAAGAAAAGTGTGCTAGAATACCATTTTGGTATTTTGTATATAGTTAATGGTTCAAAATGTATACCTTCACCAATTTTGCCACTTTAGTACATTTGTGCTACTTGTGTGGGACACCTGGGTGACTTCATGATAAATGTCATGTAGCACACTCATTTTGGAAGTTATCATTCTGAAACTTTGCACAAGTACTGTTGCCCTCTTATATTTTTTCACTGAAATTGTCCCCATCATCCTATCTGAATGTTTGTTTTATTTTGTTCATTTTAAAGATGATGATACAAAAATAAAAATTAAAAACGTATGTTTTTTTCCATTGTTTTATCTAAACCAGATCTATTGTGTTATTTTCTCCTACATTCAATTCACATTTACACAACCTTCGGAGTGTTTTATTTCAAATGGTACCAAGAATATGTATATCCTTGGTTCTGTGCCTGAGCTACAGGCTGTTAGATTTCTTCAGGCGGAAATTGCACAAAGTAGGAGGGTAGCTGTAAGAGGTTAAATTAATTAATTAAGGCAGCTCCAAAATGCAGGTGTTTCAGCCTAGCTCAGTGCTTTCTGTGGTGGTGGGGCAGCCAGCGGAAAATACAGATCGTTGGGGTAGATAATGTTCTGTAGTTGCGCCATGATTGGCTCAGTGTTCTGTCACTCATCGGGACACTACGTTGCCGCAAAATCTACAGGGAGAGCTAGGAAATGTAACTATGGACCTCTGACCTGAAGATAACTTACATCGACCATGTTTTTTTAAGAGATGCTAGACTTTGATGACAAAGTTTGATGAGAAAATTTGCCCCTCCTCAAAATGTTTTGTATGCTGCTGCATAAATTATGTAACATGCCAGGTACTAGATATGTATACTGTAGCTAAGAAAGTCATCCTACGTGTATGTTGGGTAGAAAGCTGTTTGTAGCCCATGTTCCTCACCCAAATAATTTGGTCTCTATCTCCCTCATATTTTAGCCTACTGTTCTGACTTGTTGGTGCACATGTAGCCTATATCCTGTTTTAGATAAATGCCATCATCAAATATAGTAAGACCTTTCATTGTCTGCTTATATGCTCCCTTTTCATATCCTACAGTTCTGACTTGGTGTTCAGGTAGAATACTGTAAGAACGGCCCATGTTCTGAATTCTGTTGCTGTACATTTCAAAATAGTTATATTGACTACGTCCGTCTCATTGTCTTAATCAAAATTACGACTGCCTCTTATCCACTCATCGTTCCCTTTTGCCATAGTTTGTACATCTCAATTGTCAGTAGAAACCATATTTGTTTAAGCAAGTCAGCCATATCAAATCAAATTTATTAATATAGCCCTTCGTACATCAGCTGATATCTCAAGTGCTGTACAGAAACTCAGCCTAAAACCCCAAACAGCAAGCAATGCAGGTGTAGAAGCACGGTGGCTAGGAAAAACTCCCTAGAAAGGCCAAAACCTAGGAAGAAACCTAGAGAGGAACCAGGCTATGTGGGGTGGCCAGTCCTCTTCTGGCTGTGCCAGGTGGAGATTATAACAGAACATGGCCAAGATGTTCAAATGTTCATAAATGACCAGCATGGTCGAATAATAATAAGGCAGAACAGTTGAAACTGGAGCAGCAGCACGGTCAGGTGGACTGGGGACAGCAAGGAGTCATCATGTCAGGTAGTCCTGGGGCATGGTCCTAGGGCTCAGGTCCTCCGAGAGAGAGAAAGAAAGAGAGAAGGAGAGAATTAGAGAACGCACACTTAGATTCACACAGGACACCGAATGGGACAGGAGAAGTACTCCAGATATAACAAACTGACCCTAGACCCCCGACACATAAACTACTGCAGCATAAATACTGGAGGCTGAGACAGGAGGGGTCAGGAGACACTGTGGGCCCATCTGAGGACACCCCCGGACAGGGCCAAACAGGAAGGATATAACCCCACCCACTTTGCCAAAGCACAGCCCCCACACCACTAGAGGGATATCTAACCAATCATGTATATCAAATCAAATGTATTTATAAAGCCCTTCGTACATCAGCTGATATCTCAAAGTGCTGTACAGAAACCCAGCCTAAAACCCCAAACAGCAAGCAATGCAGGTGTAGAAGCACCTGTTTTTTTCAGCTATGTTTTTTTAAAGGCAGTTAATGAGGCTGAATTAACTGTTTTAGGCCCTAAATAGTTTGTGTGCAACGTTTGTCACCGTTATAGTGCAATGAATGTATTGTTTAGTGTTGTGTTGTGTAGTGGCTTTGTTGGCATGAATCAATTTTTTTTTAACCTTGACCCACCAAGATTTACTGCTAAACTCGCCACTGGACAACAAGTAGGCAAATGGTAAATATTTCAATTTTCAACAACTTGGGATGTGCCAAGAGCTTTGATCATATAAAAAAATAAAAAATAAAATAAATGTGACTTTCACTGTCAGTTGTTGACTAGTTGTGAGCAGTATGGCAGAAATGACGGGAGGCTGTAGGGGAAACCTGGGATGGAGTATTTAGAAGATACTCAAGACCCTGGGGGCTGTAGGGGAAACCTGGAATGGAGCATTTAGAAGATACTCAAGGCCCTGGGGGCTGTAGGGGGAACCTGGAATGGAGCATTTAGAAGATACTCAAGGCCCTGGGGGCTGTAGAGGAAACCTGGAATGGAGCATTTAGAAGATACTCAAGGCCCTGGGGGCTGTAGGGGGAACCTGGAATGGAGTATTTAGAATATACTCAAGTGAAATTAAAATCAGAGTGCTTTTGATGTCATTCAGAACAGATTGAAATACAGGCTACACGACTGAGGTAAATCATTTTTTAATTACATAAGCTACGAAGACAAAAGCAATATCTTAGCTAGATGATTCATGGAAAAATATTTTTTTTGCACAAAATAACCACAATAAAACAATAGGACTTCATTAGTTTAATATTTAAATAAAATAATGCTGTACCACTATAGAGACCAAAATGGGAAAATATAGTACATAATTGTAACAATTGATTTCTCCTCTCCTGTATGTTTCTATCTCTGTAACATGTAACGGTATAACATTATACTGAACCTGTAACAATAATGCCTGAACCACAACACCTATCAGTTGATCTGTATAGACATGAGAAGTGAAGGCATTTACAATGTATCAACCATAATGCTATACAGTATATGACCAGTATATGACTGATGTTAAAGGACAGCTGCTGAATGAATAATACAACACACATTATATTAAAACACATTCCAATCAGAATAATACATGTATCAGTTAATAGATCACATTTGATCAAATGCCACTATTGTTCCAGCAGGTGGAGCTACAATGTAACAACATACAGCATTGTGACTCACAGTTCTATATTAGAATACCATGAGTTCCATTCTGATGGTTGTTATGGTGATCAGGTGAACTCAGCCTCACCCTTCTTCTACACGATCACCTGTTCAACACAGAAGTAATTCATCAGTGTGGTCATGTATTTACTTTTCCAATACAGAACCACTTAGAAACTGAAATCATATCAGATTATTTACTGGTCAATACTGTGCTACTTAGAATCCTATCAAATTATTTCCTGTGAGGCTCCTGCTTATGTCCAGCTCTCTCCAATCAATATCATGGTTATTTACTCCTTATCAATACCATGGTTATTTACTCCTTATCAATACAAGGGTTATTTACTCCTTATCAATACCAGGGCTATTTACTCCTTATATCCAGCTCTCCCTCATCAATACCAGGGTTATTTACTCCTTATATCCAGATTTCCCTCATCAATACCAGGGCTATTTACTACTTATATCCAGCTCTCCCTCATCAATACCAGGGTTATTTACTCCTTATATCCAGATCTCCCTCATCAATACCAGGGCTATTTACTCCTTATATCCAGATCTCCCTCATCAATACCAGGGCTATTTACTCCTTATATCCAGCTCTCCCTCATCAATACCAGGGCTATTTACTCCTTATCAATAATAGGGTTATTTACTCCTTATCAATACTGTGATAGATACATTGCAAGATTATGTTAAATACTGTTTATGCAGCAAATTGTCGTTTTATGCAATAGAATAGGGTTCTGACTAAGCCTGCATTCCATAGAATGTGGGTTGGTGTTTGTGTACCTAACCCTAACCCCTGGTGAGTAACCCTAACCCCTGGTGAGTAACCCTAACCCCTGGTGAGTAACCCTAACCCCTATTTGGGTCGAACAGCCTCATTATTGCAGAGCACTCTATTCAAGTTGTGACCTGCTTCCTTATTCAAACCTCTTAAGGATCGGAACCTTTTAAAAATGTTATCCTATATTTACATATCCAAACCTGTAGCTCAGGCCCTGAATCTATGCATATTATTGGTATTTGAAAGGAAACACTTTGAAGTTTGTGAAAGGAATGTAAGAGAATATAACACATTAGATCTGGTAAAAGATAATACAGGGAAAACACGTTTTTTCGTATTTTTTGAAATGCAAGAGAATAATGTGTTATTCCAGATGTTTTGAATAACGTAATATGCTGGTGATTGACCTCGTCTCACCCATTATTTTGGGGATTTCCACGAATATTTACTCCTCATGAACATGAATACCAAGGCAATTTACTCCTAAATGCATGAATTCATATCAGGTACATTACATGTTGTGGTAGTTGACTCTAATCCATCCTACTTTCTACTTCTACTAAGAGGTAATATAATATAGTACACACTGTGATCAGAATACCATATTGTGACCCTGCAGCGATTGTGTTGTAAGGTAGAAACTCATTTAATTGGTCTTGGTGTGTCTTCCTGGGAACCCTGGTTTCCCCTAAATAGACAGTTATCAACACTTAACAACATGGTTCAATCAGAGATATAGTTATCAACACTTTACAACATGGTTCAATCAGAGCTACAGTTATCAACACTTTACAACATGGTTCAATCAGAGATACAGTTATCAACACTTTACAACATGGTTCAATCAGAGATACAGTTATCAACACTTTACAACATGGTTCAATCAGAGATACAGTTATCAACACTTTACAACATGGTTCAATCAGAGATATAGTTATCAACACTTTACAACATGGTTCAATCAGAGATACAGTTATCAACACTTTACAACATGGTTCAAATAGAGCTACAGTTACCAACACCATGTTTTAATGTGTTGATAACTAGCTCTGATTGAACCATGTTTTAAACTTCTCTAGGGTAGGGGGCAACATTTAGAATTTTGGATGAAAAGCGTGCCCAAATTAAACTGCCTGCTACTCAGGCCCAGACGCTAGGATATGCATGTAATTGGTAAAAGTTTACAGAACTGTTAAAATAATGTCTGTGAGTATAACAGAACTGATATGGCAGGCAAAATCCTGAGGAAAATCCAACCAGGAAGTACTATTATTTTGAAAGGCTGTTTTTCACCTTTATTTAACCAGGTAGGCTAGTTGAGAACACCTTTATTTAACCAGGTAGGCTAGTTGAGAACACCTGTATTTAACCAGGTAGGCCAGTTGAGAACACCTTTATTTAACCAGGTAGGCTAGTTGAGAACACCTTTATTTAACCAGGTAGGCTAGTTGAGAACACCTTTATTTAACCAGGTAGGCTAGTTGAGAACAAGTTCTCATTTACAACTGCGACCTGGCCAAGATAAAGCATAGCAGTGTGAACAGACAACACAGAGTTACACATGGAGTAAACAATTAACAAGTCAATAACACAGTAGAAAAAAGATGCCTTTGCAAAAGGCATGAGGAGGTAGGCAATAAATAGGCCATAGGAGTGAATAATTAGAATTTAGAAGTTTAACACTGGAGTGATAAATGATCAGATTAACATGTGCAGGTAGAGATATTGGTGTGCAAAAGAGCAGAAAAATAAATACAATAAAAACAGTATGGAGATGAGGTAGGTAAATTGGGTGGGCTATATACCGATGGACTATGTACAGCTGCAGCGATCGGTTAGCTGCTCAGAGAGCAGATGTTTAAAGTTGGTGAGGGAGATAAAAGTCTCCAACTTCAGAGATTTTTGCAATTCGTTCCAGTCGCAGGCAGCAGAGAACTGGAAGGGAAGGTGGCCAAATGAGGTGTTGGCTTTAGGGATGGTCAGTGATGGTCAGTGAGATACACCTGCATACACCTGCATTTTTCCGGTCACAACTTGCAGACTTGTTTTCGAGTTGCTATGCGTTTTGTTGCCAACCTATTTTGCTACCTGACAACTTTACGGTTTTTAATTTTTAATTACCGTTTATATAAATATATATATTTTTTTCCTCAACTTTTTCACTCCGGACACGATTCGTCATGACCTCCAACAGCCGAAGCTAAGTAGTAACATTAACATGATGCCTTCTAATTGCAGTCGCTGTACTCGCCTTACGGCGAGGATAGCTGTGCTACAAGCCCAGCTTCAGGCGCAATCGTTAGGCAAGGGTAATTTCAGTGTAGGAAACGATGAAACAGCGTCTGTGCCACCAGTAAGTACAGATAGTAGTATAAATCCCCTGGCACAGTCCCCGCAGCCGGACAACTTTCTCACGGTTTCTGGAAGGAAATGCTGTAGGAACGCTCAACCGGTGTCGCTCATTCAGCGGACAGAAACTTTTAACCGGTTTTCTCCATTAAGCAGCGAGTCGGAGTCAGAGGCCGAGTCTTCTCTGGTCTCTACTCCTCTCGTTACGGGGTCTGAGACGCCGAAGCTTCCCTCCATTAGCTCTGACAAATTGAAAACTCTAGTCATTGTCGACTCCATTACCCGCAGTATTAGACTTAAAACGAATCATCCAGCGATCATACACTGTTTACCAGGGGGCAGAGCTACCGACGTTAAGGCTAATCTGAAGATGGTGCTGGCTAAAGCTAAAACTGGCGAGTGTAGAGAGTATAGAGATATTGTTATCCACGTCGGCACCAACGATGTTAGGATGAAACAGTCAGAGATCACCAAGCGCAACATAGCTTCTGCGTGTAAATCAGCTAGAAAGATGTGTCGGCATCAGGTAATTGTCTCTGGCCCCCTCCCAGTTAGGGGGAGTGATGAGCTCTACAGCAGAGTCTCACAACTCAATCGCTGGTTGAAAACTGTTTTCTGCCCCTCCCAAAAGTTAGAATTTGTAGATAAATGGCCCTCTTTCTGGGACTCACCCACAAACAGGACCAAGCCTGACCTGCTGAGGAGTGACGGACTCCATCCTAGCTGGAGGGGTGCTCTCATCTTATCTACCAACACAGACAGGGCTCTAACTCCTCTAGCTCCACAATGAAATAGGGTGCAGGCCAGGCAGCAGGCTGTTAGCCAGCCTGCCAGCATAGTGGACTCTGCCACTAGCACAGTCAGTGTAGTCAGCTCAGCTATCACCATTGAGACCGTGTCTGTGCCTCGACCTAGGTTGGGCAAAACTAAACATGGCAGTGTTCGCCTTAGCAGTCTCACTAGGATAAAGACCACCTCCATTCCTGTCATTATTGAAAGAGATCATGATACCTCACATCTCAAAATAGGGCTACTTAATGTTAGATCCCTTACTTCAAAGGCAATTATAGTCAATGAACTAATCACTGACCATAATCTTGATGTGATTGGCCTGACTGAAACATGGCTTAAGCCTGATGAATTTACTGTGTTAAATGAGGCATCACCTCCTGGCTACACTAGTGAACATATCCCCCGTGCATCCCGCAAAGGCGTAGGTGTTGCTAACATTTACGATAGCAAATTTCAATTTACAAAAAAAATGACGTTTTCGTCTTTTTAGCTTCTAGTCATGAAATCTATGCAGCCTACTCAATCACTTTTTATAGCTACTGTTTACAGGCCTCCTGGGCCATATACAGCGTTCCTCACTGAGTTCCCTGAATTCCTATCGGACCTTGTAGTCATAGCAGATAATATTCTAATCTTTGGTGACTTTAATATTCACATGGAAAAGTCCACAGACCCACTCCAAAAGGCTTTCGGAGCCATCATCGACTCAGTGGGCTTTGTCTAACATGTCTCTGGACCCACTCACTGTCACACGCTGGACCTAGTTTTGTCCCATGGAATAAATGTTGTGGATCTTAATGTTTTTCCTCATAATCCTGGACTATCGGACCACTATTTTATTACGTTTGCAATTGCAACAAATAATCTGCTCAGACCCCAACCAAGGAACATCAAAAGTCGTGCTATAAATTCACAGACAACACAAAGATTCCTTGATGTCCTTCCAGATTCCCTCTGTCTACCTAAGGAAACCAGAGGACAAAAATCAGTTAACCACCTAACTGAGGAACTCAATTTAACCTTGCGCAATACCCTAGATGCAGTTGCACCCCTAAAAACTAAAAACATTTCTCATAAGAAACTAGCTCCCTGGTACACAAAAAATACCCGAGCTCTGAAGCAAGCTTCCAGAAAATTGGAACGGAAATGGCGCCACACCAAACTGGAAGTCTTCCGACTAGCTTGGAAAGACAGTACCATGCAGTACCGTGGAGCCCTTACTGCTGCTCGATCATCCTATTTTTCTAACTTAATTGAGAAAAATAAGAACAATTCGAAATTCCTTTTTGATACTGTCGCAAAGCTAACTAAAAAGCAGCATTCCCCAAGAGAGGATGACTTTCACTTTAGCAGTGTTAAATTCATGAACTTCTTTGAGGAAAAGATTATGATTATTAGAAAGCAAATTACGGACTCCTCTTTAAATCTGCGTATTCCTTCAAAGCTCAGTTGTCCTGAGTCTGCACAACTCTCCTAGGACCTAGGATCAAGAGAGACGCTCAAGTGTTTTAGTACTATATCTCTTGACACAATGATGAAAATATTCATGGCCTCTAAACCTTCAAGCTGCATACTGGACCCTATTCCAACTAAACTACTGAAAGAGCTGCTTCCTGTGCTTGGCCCTCCTATGTTGAACATAATAAACGGCTCTCTATCCACCGGATGTGTACCAAACTCACTAAAAGTGGCAGTAATAAAGCCTCTCTTGAAAAAGCCAAACCTTGACCCAGAAAATATAAAAAACTATCGGCCTATATCGAATCTTCCATTCCTCTGAACATTTTTAGAAAAGGCTGTTGCGCAGCAACTTACTGCCTTCCTGAAGACAAACAATGTATACAAAATGCTTCAGTCTGGTTTTAGACCCTATCATAGCACTGAGACGGCACTTGTGAAGGTGGTAAATTACATTTGAATGGCATCGGACCGAAGCTCTGCATCTGTCCTCGTGCTCCTAGACCTTAGTGCTGCTTTTGATACCATCGATCACCACATTCTTTTGGAGAGATTGGAAACCCAAATTGGTCTACACGGACAAGTTCTGGCCTGGTTTAGATCTTATCTGTCGGAAAGATATAAGTTTGTCTCTGTGAATGGTTTGTTGACGTTGAGTGTGAGGTTATTTTCCTGACACCACACTCCGAGGGCCCTCACCTCCTCCCTGTAGGCCGTCTCGTCGTTGTTGGTAATCAAGCCTACCACTGTTGTGTCGTCCGCAAACTTGATGATTGAGTTGGAGGCGGGCGTGGCCACGCAGTCGTGGGTGAACAGGGAGTACAGGAGAGGGCTCAGAACGCACCCTTGTGGGGCCCCAGTGTTGAGGATCAGCGGGGAGGAGATGTGGTTGCCTACCCTCACCACCTGGGGGCGGCCCGTCAGGAAGTCCAGTACTCAGTTGCACAGGGCGGGGTCGAGACCCAGGGTCTCGAGCTTGATGACGAGCTTGGAGGGTACTATGGTGTTGAATGCCGAGCTGTAGTCGATGAACAGCATTCTCACATAGGTATTCCTCTTGTCCAGATGGGTTAGGGCAGTGTGCAGTGTGGTTGAGATTGCATCGTCTGTGGACCTATTTGGGCGGTAAGCAAATTGGAGTGGGTCTAGGGTGTCAGGTAGGGTGGAGGTGATATGGTCCTTGACTAGTCTCTCAAAGCACTTCATGATGACGGATGTGAGTGCTACGCCCCGTAGCACTCGTTCTCTTTTCGTTTAGCTCAGTTACCTTAGCTTTCTTGGGAACAGGAACAATGGTGGCCCTCTTGAAGCATGTGGGAACAGCAGACTGGTATAGGGATTGATTGAATATGTCCGTAAACACACTGGCCAGCTGGTCTGCGCATGCTCTGAGGGCGCGGCTGGGGATGCCGTCTGGGCCTGCAGCCTTGCGAGGGTTAACACGTTTAAATGTCTTACTCACCTCGGCTGCAGTGAAGGAGAGACCGCATGTTTTCGTTGCAGGCCGTGTCAGTGGCACTGTATTGTCCTCAAAGCGGGCAAAAAAGTTATTTAGTCTGCCTGGGAGCAAGACATCCTGGTCTGTGACTGGGCTGGATTTCTTCCTGTAGTCCGTGATTGACTGTAGACCCTGCCACATGCCTCTTGTGTCTGAGCCGTTGAATTGAGATTCTACTTTGTCTCTGTACTGACGCTTAGCTTGTTTGATAGCCTTGCGGAGGAAATAGCTGCACTGTTTGTATTCGGTCATGTTACCAGACACCTTGCCCTGATTAAAAGCAGTGGTTTGCGCTTTCAGTTTCACACGAATGCTGCCATCAATCCACGGTTTCTGGTTAGGGAATGTTTTAATCGTTGCTATGGGAACGACATCTTCAACGCACGTTCTAATGAACTCGCACACCGAATCAGCGTATTCGTCAATATTGTTATCTGACGCAATACGAAACATGTCCCAGTCCACGTGATGGAAGCAGTCTTGGAGTGTGGAGTCAGCTTGGTCAGACCAGCGTTGGACAGACCTCAGCGTGGGAGCCTCTTGTTTTAGTTTCTGTCTCTAGGCAGGGATCAACAAAATGGAGTCGGGGTCAGCTTTTCCGAAAGGGGGGCGGGGCAGGGCCTTATATGCGTCACGGAAGTTAGAGTAACAATGATCCAAGGTCTTTCCACCCCTGGTTGCGCAATCGATATGCTGATAAAATTTAGGGAGTCTTGTTTTCAGATTAGCCTTGTTAAAATCCCCAGCTACAATGAATGCAGCCTCCGGATAAATCGTTTTCAGTTTGCAGAGAGTTAAATAAAGTTTGTTCAGAGCCATCGATGTGTCTGCTTGGGGGGGGATATATATATGGCTGTGATTATAATCGAAGAGAATTCTCTTGGTAGATAATGCGGTCTACATTTGATTGTGAGGAATTCTAAATCAGGTGAACAGAAGGATTTGAGTTCCTGTATGTTTCATTCATCACACCATGTCACGTTAGCCATAAGGCATACGCCCCCGCCCCTCTTCTTACCAGAAAGATGTTTGTTTCTGTCTGCGCGATGCGTGGAGAAACCCGTTGGCTGCACCGCCTCGGATAGCGTCTCTCCAGTGAGCCATGTTTCCGTGAAGCAAAGAACGTTACAGTCTCTGATGTCCCTCTGGAATGCTACCCTTGCTCGGATTTCATCAACCTTGTTGTCAAGAGACTGGACATTGGCAAGAAGAATGCTAGGGAGTGGTGCACGGTGTGCCCGTCTTCGGAGTCTGACCAGAAGACCGCCTCGTTTCCCTCTTTTTCGGAGTCGTTTTTTTGTGTCGCTGCATGGGATCCACTCCGTTGTCCTGTTTGTAAGGCAGAACACAGGATCCGCGTTGCGAAAAACATATTCTTGGTCGTACTGATGGTGAGTTGACGCTGATCTTATATTCAGTAGTTCTTCTCGACTGTATGTAATGAAACCTAAGATGACCTGGGGTACTAATGTAAAACAAAAAACTGCATAGTTTCCTATGAACGCGAAGCAAGGCGGCCATCTCTGTCGGCGCCGGAAGTTAATGAAGCATTAATGAAGCATGTGTTTAATGAAGCATGTGTTTCAGACATAAGGAAGTGGATGGCTGCAAACTTTCTACTTTTAAACTCGGACAAAACAGAGATGCTTGTTCTAGGTCCCAAGAAACAAAGAGATCTTCTGTTGAATCTGACAATTAATCTTAATGGTTGTACAGTCGTCTCAAATAAAACTGTGAAGGACCTCGGCATTACTCTGGACCCTGATCTCTCTTTTGAAGAACATATCAAGACCATTTCAAGGACAGCTTTTTTCCATCTACGTAACATTGCAAAAATCAGAAACTTTCTGTCCAAAAATGATGCAGAAAAATTAATCCATGCTTTTGTCACTTCTAGGTTAGACTACTGCAATGCTCTACTTTCCGGCTACCCGGATAAAGCACTAAATAAACTTCAGTTGGTGCTAAATACGGCTGCTAGAATCCTGACTAGAACCAACAAATTTGATCATATTACTCCAGTGGTAGCCTCTCTACACTGGCTTCCTGTCAAAGCAAGGGCTGATTTCAAGGTTTTACTGCTAACCTACAAAGCATTACATGGGCTTGCTCCTACCTATCTCTCTGATTTGGTCCTGCCGTACATACCTACACGTACACTACGGTCACAAGACGCAGGCCTCCTAATTGTCCCTAGAATTTCTAAGCAAACAGCTGGAGGCAGGGCTTTCTCCTATAGAGCTCCATTTTTATGGAACGGTCTGCCTACCCATGTCAGAGACGCAAACTCGGTCTCAACCTTTAAGTCTTTACTGAAGACTCATCTCTTCAGTGGGTCATATGATTGAGTGTAGTCTGGTCCAGGAGTGGGAAGGTGAACGGAAAGCCTCTGGAGCAACGAACCGCCCTTGCTGTCTCTGCCTGGCCGGTTCCCCTCTTTCCACTGGGATTCTCTGCCTCTAACCCTATTACAGGGGCTGAGTCACTGGCTTACTGGGGCTCTCTCATGCCGTCCCTGGAAGGGGTGCGTCACCTGAGTGGGTTGATTCACTGATGTGGTCATCCTGTCTGGGTTGGCGCCCCCCTTGGGTTGTGCCGTGGCGGAGATCTTTGTGGGCTATACTCAGCCTTGTCTCAGGATGGTAAGTTGGTGGTTGAAGATATCCCTCTAGTGGTTTGGGGGCTGTGCTTTGGCAAATTGGGTGGGGTTATATCCTTCCTGTTTGGCCCTGTCCGGGGGTGTCCTCGGATGGGGCCACAGTGTCTCCTGACCCCTCCTGTCTCAGCCTCCAGTATTTATGCTGCAGTAGTTTATGTGTCGGGGGGATAGGGTCAGTTTGTTATATCTGGAGTACCTCTCCTGTCCTATTCGGTGTCCTGTGTGAATCTAAGTGTGCATTCTCTAATTCTCTCTTTCTCTCTCTCTCTCGGAGGACCTGAGCCCTAGGACCATGCCCCAGGACTACCTGACATGATGACTCCTTGC
Source organism: Oncorhynchus kisutch (assembly GCF_002021735.2). Classification (NCBI taxonomy): domain Eukaryota; kingdom Metazoa; phylum Chordata; class Actinopteri; order Salmoniformes; family Salmonidae; genus Oncorhynchus; species Oncorhynchus kisutch. Next base: position 2,472,539 of record NC_034189.2, on the reverse strand, counting down.
TGTCCCCAGTCCACCTGGCCGTGCTGCTGCTCCAGTTTCAACTGTTCTGCCTTAATATTATTTGACCATGCTGGTTATTTATGAACATTTGAACATCTTGGCCATGTTCTGTTATAATCTCCACCCGGCACAGCCAGAAGAGGACTGGCCACCCCACATATGCTCTCTCTAATTCTCTCTTTCTTTCTCTCTCTCGGAGGACCTGAGCCCTAGGACCATGCCCCAGGACTACCTGACATGATGACTCCTTGCTGTCCCCAGTCCACCTGACCGTGCTGCTGCTCCAGTTTCAACTGTTCTGCCTTATTATTATTCGACCATGCTGGTCAATTATGAACATTTGAACATATTGGCCATGTTCTGTTATAATCTCCACCCGGCACAGCCAGAAGAGGACTGGCCACCCCACATAGCCTGGTTCCTCTCTAGGTTTCTTCCTAGGTTTTGGCCTTTCTAGGGAGTTTTTCCTAGCCACCGTGCTTCTACACCTGCATTGCTTGCTGTTTGGGGTTTTAGGCTGGGTTTCTGTACAGCACTTTGAGATATCAGCTGATGTACGAAGGGCTATATAAATAACTTTGATTTGATTTGATTTGATGCTACGGGTGGGTGTTGCCATCGCGACCAGTGAACTGGGATAAGGCAGAGCTTTACCTAGCATAGACTTGTAGATGACCTGGAGCCAGTGGGTCTGGCGGCGAACATGTAGCGAGGGCCAGCCGACTAGACATACAGGTCGCAGTGGTGGGTGGTATAAGGTGCTTTAGTAACAAAATGGATGGCACTGTGATAAACTGCATCCAGTTTGCTGAGTAGAGTATTCGGAAGCTATTTTGTAGATGACATCGCCGAAGTCGAGGATCGGTAGGATAGTAAGTTTTACTAGGGTAAGTTTGGCGGCGTGAGTGAAGGAGGCTTTGTTGCGAAATAGAAAGCCGACTCTAGATTTGATTTTAGATTGGAGATGTTTGAAATGAGTCTGGAAGGAGAGTTTACAGTCTAGCCAGACATCTAGGTACTTATAGATGTCCACATATTCTAGGTTGGAACCATCCAGGGTGGAGATGCTAGTCGGGCGTGCGGGTGCAGGCAGCGAACGGTTGAAAAGCATGTATTTGGTTTTACTAGCGTTTAAGAGCAGTTGGAGGCCACGGAAGTGTTGTATGGCATTGAAGCTCGTTTGGAGGTTAGATAGCACAGTGTCCAAGGAAGGGCCAGAAGTATACAGAATGGTGTCGTCTGCGTAGAGGTGGATCAGGGAATCACCCGCAGCAAGAGCAACATCATTGATATATACAGAGAAAAGAGTCGGCCTGAGAATTAAACCCTGTGATACCCCCATAGAGACTGCCAGAGGACCGGACAACATGCCCTCCGATTTGACACACTGAAATCTGTCTGCAAAGTAGTTGGTGAACCAGGCAAGGCAGTCATTAGAAAAACCGAGGCTGCTGAGTCTGCCGATAAGAATATGGTGATTGACAGAGTCGAAAGCCTTGGCCAGGTCGATGAAGACGGCTGCACAGTACTGTCTTTTATCGATGGCGGTTATGATATCGTTTAGTACCTTGAGCGTGGCTGAGGTGCACCCGTGACCGGCTCGGAAACCGGATTGCACAGCAGAGAAGGTACGGTGGGATTCGAGATGGTCAGTGATCTATTTGTTGACTTTGTTTTTGAAGACCTTAGATAGGCAGGGCAGGATGTATATAGGTCTGTAACAGTTTGGGTCCAGGGTGTCTCCCCCTTTGAAGAGGGGGATGACCGCAGCAGCTTTCAAATCCTTGGGGATCTCAGATGATACGAAGGAGAGGTTGAACAGGCTGGTAATAGGGATTGCGACAATGGCAGCAGACAGTTTCAGAAATAGAGGGTCCAGATTGTCAAGCCCAGCTGATTTGTATGGGTCCAGGTTTTGCAGCTCTTTCAGAACATCTGCTATCTGGATTTTGGTAAAGGAGAAGCTGGGGAGGCATGGGTGAGTAGCTGCGGTGGGGGGGGGGGAGCTGTTGGCCGAGGTTGGAGTAGCCATGAGGAAAGCTTGGCCAGCCTTTGAGAAATGTTTGTTGAAGTTTTCGATTATCACGGATTTATCGGTGGTGACAGTGTTACCTAGCCTCAGTGCAGTGGGCAGCTGGGGGGAGGTGCTCTTGTTCTCCATCGACTTTACAGTGTCCCAGAACGTTTTGGAGTTAGAGCTACAGGACAGGATGCAAATTTGTGTTTGAAAAAGCTGGCCTTTGCTTTCCTGACTGACTGCGTGTATTGGTTCCTGACTTCCCTGAACATTTGCATATCGCAGGGACTATTCGATGCTATTGCAGTCTGCCACAGGATGTTTTTTTGTGCTGGTTGAGGGCAGTCAGGTCTGGAGTGAACCAAGGGCTATCTATATCTGTTCTTAGTTCTGCATTTTTTGAACGGAGGATGCTTGACACCCCAGTTTAGTCACCTAACAGAACAAACTCTGAAGCTAGATGGGGGGCGATCAATTCACAGATGGTGTCCAGGGCACAGCTGGGAGCTTATTTCTGGAGAGATTCATTTTTAAAATTAGAAGTTCGAACTGTTTGGGTATGGACCTGAAAAGTATGACATTACTTTGCAGGCTATCTCTGCAGTAGATTGCAACTCCTCCCCCTTTGGCAGTTCTATCTTGACGGAAAATGTTATAGTTGGGTATGGACATCTCTGAATTTTTGGTGGCCTTCCTAAGCTAGGATTCAGACACGGCAAGGAAACCAGGGTTGGCAGAGTGTGCTAAAGCAGTGAGTAAAACAAACTTAGGGAGGAGGCTTCTGATGTTGATATGCATGAAACAAGGGCTTTTTCGATCACAGAAGTCAACCAAATGAGGGTGCCTGGGGACATGCATGGCCTGGGTTTACCTCCACATCACCCGAGGAGGAGTAGTATGAGGGTGCGGCTAAAGGCTATCAAAACTGTTCGCCTAGCCTATTCAGGGCATAATGTGCAGACAGGGGTATGGTGGGGTGCGGGTACAGCGGAGGTAAGCCCAGGCACTGGGTGATGATAAGAGAGGTGGTATCTCTGGACATGCTGGTTATAATGGGTGAGGTCACTGCATGTGTGGGAGGTGGGACAAAGGAGGTATAAGAGGTATGAGGAGTGGAACTAGGAGCTCCATTGTAAACTAAAACAATGATAACTAACCTGAACAACAGTATACAAGGTATATTGATATTTGAGAGAGCAAGGCAAGGCAGCAAGGCATAAAGTAGTCGCAGGTGTTGATTGGGAGAGCTAGCTGAAACAACAGGTAAGACAACAACAGCTAGTCAGCTAACACAACAACAGCAGGTGATGACTAGGCAGAGAGGGTCGGATTAACTACACACAGAGCCTGAGTTCGCGGCAGGGGCCCGACAGATAAAACATAAATAAAAAGAATGGAGTACCGTGTTTAATGGACAGTCCAGCAGGCATCAGCTATGTAGCCAAGTGATCCTAGTGTCCAGGGGGCAGCAGTAGATGGAACAGGGAAGCCGCCACTACGCTAGCACGCGGACGACACAGCGTTTAAAGTTAATAGCCCAGGGGTGGTAGGGGGGGTCTGCTCAGACGGAGGCCGGTTGAAGGCACAGCGGATGGAGTATTCGTCGGCAGACCAGTCGTGGTGGTGCGGCGGGGGGCCGTGTCGACAGAGAATCCAAGCCAAATGGCGAAAGAGGTATTGTAGAATTTAGTTTGCTAGCATGGAGACGTGCCTGGCTTACAGCTAACTGGTGCTAGCATCGTGGCAGTGGCGTTAGCCAGTTCATGATCTCTATGGCTTCTGCTACATGTGACCAGTCTTTAGGCATTGTTTCAGGCTTTTACTCTGAAAAATGAGGGATACAGCACTTTCAATGAGTGGCCAGTGGAAATTTCCAGACATGAGTCCAGCGCGTGATCGGGAGCGCACCTTTCTTGTTTCTCCTTTTCTATTGACGAAGCTTTTGTCCGGTTGAAATATGATTGATTATTCATGACAAAAACAACCTGAGGATTTTAAACATGTTTGACATGTTTCTTTTATTGTACCTTTTTATTTTTCGTCTGGATGTTGAGAGCACGCTTTGTGCCTTTGGATTACTGAACTAAACACACAAACAAAACTGAGGTTTTTTGGACATAAAGAGGGACATTATCAAACAAAACAAACATTTATTGTGTAACATGGAGTCCTGGGACCACCAGATGAAGATCAAAGGTAAGTGATTAATTTAATCTTTTTAATATTTCAGACTTTTGTCTGGAAAATGTCTGTATGGTTTCTTGTGGCTAGGCCTAACATACAGAAGGGCACATTTTGGCATTTGCTCTACGATTGATGAGAAACTCCATATTGCAAATGTACGGTCCGCGAATGTTTGTAAAATTCGCTGACGGTGTCGGGCACCGGGGCCCGATCTTCGGGAAGTCATTGAACGAAGTCTCTCAGACATTCGGTTTCCGTTTTATAAAAATAAAAAAATTAGGTAATTTTCCGCTGCCCCAGTAAATTCCACCAGATGGCGAATTGACTCTTATTGCAAATGTGCAAAACATCACCAATCACGACATGACAATAACTAAATAGAAAAGACTAAGAAAATGAAACTTGGTGAGCATAGGCTGGGCAAACAAAATGGCGCTGAGCTTTTTGAGTTGAGGCCATTTTTCTGGGATTAAAGGTTAAAAACGAAAATAGAGTAAAACTACATGAACCTACGGTGTCAGGAAAACAATAACCAGCCATTTATCTCTGTATTTTAATTTGAAGAGAAATCGTACAATGTACAATTGGTGATGTTCACATTTTTTTTTTACAAAAATGTTACAGATCTAGTTGCAACGTGTTCCGACGAATCCTTTAAGGCAGGTCTTGGAGCTCTGCGAGATTTCTGTGATTTTCTGTGATTTTCTCAAATAACACACACTCATTCAACCTTCTGTAAATAAGTTAGTTCTTAACGTAAAGACTTTAAACTCAGGATTCTGTAAAAGCCTACCCGAATGAGGATATGTCTTTACTTTCAGCTTCCTGTGTCAACCGGAAGTGCCTTAAATTGGGGTCAAAGGGGCTGTTTTGAAGGGTTAAAAAAGTCACATTTTTCCAAAACTTCAAAATTGTGATTAGGCATCCCTCATGAACTGTAAATCAGTCATTCATCCCATCAGATTTCCAAGAAAAATTCACACACACACACCAAGGATGGAGTGAGAGAGTATGTGGTTTAGAAACACTCCGAGCCTGCAATAGTTACCTTGTTTGAACTGTCAAAGAACCATCAGACCTAGAGCTCTGAAACTTTAGACACCTGTTCTAGAGCTCATGTCGAGAGTGTGCGGTGAGTTATGTGGCTCTAGAAGATTCTCAGACCGAGAAACAGTCTCGTACATTTGCAATAACTTCAATTCATTTTGACCATTACGAAAATGACAACATCGCAAGACTAGGTGCATTGAAACCGGCTTGGCCCATAGAGATGGACCCCAACGTTTCTGTCCAATAGCTCATTCAAGGACCCCGTAGCAATGCCCGTAAAAAGTGGATTTTCAGCACCAATTATGGTCGTTGCTCGGGCACCGAATGACGTATCGAGCCGAAACTCGGGATTCGGGGTCGCCTCAGCTAGGCCTAACCAAAATCTGAAAACTGGACCCACAGCTTGAACGTAACTATGTGATTTATTTTTTATTATGGTTTAAAACATGGTTCAATTTGAGCTAATTACTTTACAACATGACTCAGTCAGAACTAGTTATCAAAACTTTACAACAGTAATTTTTCATCGAGAGAAAGCATTTCATAGAGAGACCCCACCAGTAGGTAGAGAGACCCCACCAGTAGGTAGGGAGACCCCACCAGTAGGTAGAGAGACCCCACCAGTAGGTAGAGAGACCCCACCAGTAGGTAGAGAGACCCCACCAGTAGGTAGAGAGACCCCACCAGGAGACCCCACCAGTAGGTAGAGAGACCCCACCAGTAGGTAGGGAGACCCCACCAGTAGGTAGAGAGACCCCACCAGTAGGTAGAGAGACCCCACCAGTAGGTAGGGAGACCCCACCAGTAGGTAGAGAGACCCCACCAGTAGGTAGAGAGACCCCACCAGTAGGTAAGGAGACCCCACCAGTAGGTAGAGAGACCCCACCAGTAGGTAGGGAGACCCCACCAGTAGGTAAGGAGACCCCACCAGTAGGTAAGGAGACCCCACCAGTAGGTAAGGAGACCCCACCAGTAGGTAGAGAGACCCCACCAGTAGGTAGAGAGACCCCACCAGTAGGTAGGGAGACCCCACCAGTAGGTAGAGAGACCCCACCAGTAGGTAGGGAGACCCCACCAGTAGGTAGGGAGACCCCACCAGTAGACTACACAGCAGCCTGGGTAGAGTCATGGACAACACTGGAGATGGTGATGGTTAGAGACATGAAAATACACACCCATATAAACAGACACAAATATATACAGTGGGGCAAAAAAGTATTTAGTCAGCCACCAATTGTGCATGTTCTCCCACTTAAAAAGATGAGAGAGGCCTGTAATTTTCATCATAGGTACAGTTTAACTATGAAAGAGAAAATTATTTTTTTAAATCTGGAAAATCACATTGTAGGATTTTTAATGAATGGGGCCATGTATCATGAGATTTTGAGTGAAAACCTCCTTCCATCAGCAAGGGCATTGAAGATGAAACATGGCTGGGTCTTTCAGCATGACAATGATCCCAAACACACCGCCCGGGCAACGAAGGTGTGGCATCGTAAGAAGCATTTCAAGGTCCTGGAGTGGCCTAGCCAGTTTCCAGATCTCAACCCCAAAGAAAATCTTTGGAGAGAGTTGAAAGTCCGTGTTGCCCAGCAACAGCCCCAAAACATCACTGCTCTAGAGGAGATCTGCATGGAGGAATGGGCCAAAATACCAGCAACAGTGCGTGAAAACCTTGTGAAGACTTACAGAAAACGTTGCCAACAAAGGGTATATAAACGTTTCCAATAAAGGGTATGTAACAAAGTATTGAGATAAACTTTTGTTATTGACCAAATACTTATTTTCCACTATAATTTGCAAATAAATTCATAAAACATCCTACAATGTGATTTTCTGGATTTTTTTTCTCATTTTGTCTGTCATAGTTGAAGTGTACCTATGATGAAAATTACAGGCCTCTCTCATCTTTTGAAGTGGGAGAACTTGCACAATTTGTGGCTGACTAAATACTTTTTTGCCCCACTGTTTCTATATATATATAAAACCAGGAAGAGGAAGAGAGAGAGTGCTGGAAGGATCTATGAACAATAGAGAAAGAGACAGTAGAGATTGGCTGGATTTACCGTGTATGAGCTGGATTGTTTTGGACTTAACTGTTGGCGTTTGAACCTGGACCTACCCAGAACCCGATTCGTTTACCGAACCCTGCTATCCTTGACCTCGCCTACGGCCTGGGTGGACCAGGACGGAGAAACAAACACACAGGTACTCTCCTGTTCAAAAGAACTCTCATTCTTGGGTGATTTGGTGACAGTTTACCACTTAATTTGTGACAAACGCTCCTAACCTTGAAGAGGTTTGCCACACGTGGTGGAGAATGCGGGCATGGACTAACCATACCACTGGTTAGGTAGAAGAAAAATAAAAAAAATTCAGTTAGCACTCCAAAGGGGAGTCAGGTTTTTTTTGTGGCTTTGTTTGGATTGGACAGTTTCTCAGGAAAATTAGTATGGAGGGAGCCATACAGGCCCTGTTACAAGCGGCGGCCGCCCAACAAGAGGCAACTAGAGCTCAACAAATAGCTCATCAGGATTCAATGCGAATGTATCAGGACACGTTACAGGTCCAGCACCAACCAGCTGCTCAGAGAATAGCAAGAGAGAAACACCCGGGAGTTAAGAGAAGGCCTAAAGGGGCTAGCGGACCAAATTGGGGCCAATTACCAGCTGCAAATACCCAGAGGAGGGCCAATCATTTTCTTCAAAAAATTACAGCGCAGGATGATGTGGAAGCATATCTTACCACCTTCAAAAGGACGGCAGAGAGGGAGAAGTGGCTGAAAGAAGAATGGGCAGGGCCATACCTGGCAGGGGACGCTCAAAAAGCGTATTTCGACCTGGAGTTGAAAGCTGCACAGGATTACGATAAACTAAAGGGAGAGATCCTGACTAGACTGGGAGTGACCGATACCGTGAGGGCACACCGCTTCCACCAGTGGTCCTACCGACCGGGACAACCCCCACAAACACAGATGTTCGACTTGATTCACCTGGCATGGAAATGGTTGCGACCAGAGACCCGGTCATCCGCCGAGATCGTCGAGACCATCGTACTCAACCAGTTTCAGCGAGGTCTACCCCAAGAAGTGAGACGATGGGTTGGCCAGAACGAGGTGCTTTCCGCCGACCATCTCGTGGGCCTGGTTGAACGGTATTGTACGGCAGGAACAGCTGAGCAGGCACAGGAAGAAAGATTCCCGTTCCCCAGGCATGGGTGAACCAGCGGACAGGGTAAGGCTGTCCCAACATATAGAGAGGGAAGAGAGCAGCGTGGGGCCATGAGGAAAGAATCAGAATCAGGCCGAGACACTAAGGGAAAAAACGGAAACCGGGACTGGGTGTCGAGGGGGTCTCCCCCCCGAACCCCTATTATCTGTTACAATTGAAATCAACCAGGACATATTGCAGCCTACTGCCCTATTAAAGAAGAGCCAATGCAATGTAACCTTGGTGAAAATGAAGATGATATACGGTATGCATGTCCTGTTGTAACCACTGTACTTGAAAGATCAAGAAACAAACATATGTGCAGGGTGAAGGTTGAAGGGAAAAGAGGTTGAAGCACTGCTGGATTCAGGCAGTATGCTAACCCTGGTCGTTGCAGGCCTAGTGCCTAGTGCCGATACAAGACAGGATATCAGTGTTACATGCATTCATGGGGATACCCGTCTGTACCCCACGGCCTTAGTCAGCATACAAACAGAGGATGGTCTGCTGGATTATGAGGTCGGCGTGGTCCCAAAGATGCCATATGATGTAATATTGGATAGAGACTTTCCTAACTTTGCGAAGTTAGGCCACAAGAATGGAATATTTGAGAAGCCAACAACCCCGACCAAACAGGAAGAAGCATGGGGCCTTCAACCAAAGCCAAGAAAAGAGGTCTCCCAGGGGACAACATCACAGGTGCTAGTAGGGGAGGAGGAGGATGAAGTGGCAAACCTCGCTGATAACGAACAGCCCGGTACTAGTGGGGCTGGGGTCGATCTGAATCCAGAGGACGACGATCTAGAACCAGCAGACCTGGCAGGGTCCTTGACTAATTTTGGGACGGCCCAAAACCAGGATCCAACCCTGCAGCAAGCCAGAGCAGATGTGCAGGTCGTAGATGGTACTCCCATAAATGTTGGGATGATGCCTAATAGTTTTCCCCACTTCATCATGAAAAAAGGGTTTGGTGTACAGAGTCTCGAAAATAGGGGTTGATGTGGTGGAACAGTTGTTGGTTCCCACTCGGTACCGGAGGACAGTACTGGATCTAGCTCATGGGCACATTCTGGGTGGACACCTTGGTATCGATAAAACCCGAGACCGGATTGTAAGGAGGTTTTACTGGCCAGGAATTCAAGCTGAAGTGGCTCGGCATTGTGGAGAGTGCCCGGAGTGCCAGTTAACAGCTCCCCGACCAGCTTTTAGAAGCCTGTTAGTGCCACTCCCCTAATCGAAACGCCATTTGAGAGGATAGTGAAGGATTTAGTGGGCCCACTACCCAAATCCGAGGGCACCAATACATTCTGGTCATTCTAGATTATGCCACTCGCTACCCAGAAGCCATTCCCCTTCGGACGATGACTTCCAAAAATATTGCAAAGGAATTAGTGCTCTTGTTCACCAGGGTAGGGGTTCCAAAGGAGATCCTTACCGACCAGGGGACCCCCTTTATGTCCCGCCTTATGGCGGACATTTGTAAACTGTGGCAGGTGAAACAGTTGAGGACATCGGTTTACCATCCTTAGACGGACGGGCTGGTTGAGAGATTCAACCGAACCCTGAAGTCAATGCTCAGGAAGGTAATCGAAAAGGATGGGAAAAACTGGGATTGCATGTTGCCGTATCTGATGTTTGCCATTAGAGAGGTTCCTCAAGCCTCGCTGGGGTTTTCTCCCTTTGAGCTGGTATATGGGAGGCATCCCCGGGGAATCTTAGACATCGCCCGGGAAACCTGGGAGCACCAATCCACCCCGTATACTAGTGTCATAGAGCACGTCACGGCAATGCAAGACAGGATAGCCACAGTCATGCCCATCGTCAGAGAGCACATGAGACAAACACAAGAACACCAGCGGCACACTTATAACCGGCAGGCTACCCTGAGGGAATTTCAACCGGGAGATAAGGTGTTATAGTGCTGATCCCCACGGTAGAGTGTAAACTACTAGCCACATGGAAAGGACCATATGAAGTACTGGAGAGAATAGGAGAAGTCAATTATCGGATCCGACAGCCGGGTCGACGGCCCCAGGAACAGATTTATCACATAAACCAAAGTCAAAGCCAAAGTAAATATTTCACCCACTCTGTCCCCAGCACAAGTACAGGAAGTAAAGACCCTGATCCAGAAAAACAGAGATGTGTTTTCAGAGGTACCTGGCCGAACTGAGGTTACGGCTCATGATATCGTTTCCCTACCAGGGAGAAAAGTGAGTATGAGGCCATATCGGGTACCCGAGGCTCGACGGGCCACGATTAGAGCAGAGACTGAGAAAATGTTGACAGCTGGAGTGGTCGAAGAGTCACATAGTGTCACGTTCTGACCTTTATTTCCTGTGTTTTATATTTAGTTAGTATGGTCAGGGCGTGAGTTGGGTGGGCAGTCTATGTTTGATTTTCTATGATTTGGGGTTTTCTATGTTTCGGCCTAGTATGGTTCTCAATCAGAGGCAGGTGTCATTAGTTGTCTCTGATTGAGAATCATACTTAGGTAGCCTGGGTTGCACTGTTTGTTTGTGGGTGATTGTCTATGTTGATGGCTTGTTTCAGCGCAGCTCACATTAGCGTCACGGTTGTTATTTTGTTTACTACTTTGGTATAGTGTTTCAGTGTTCAGTTCTTTCTTTATTAAACATTCAACATGAACACATATCACGCTGCATATTGGTCCTCCGATCCTTCTCGCCTCTCCTCTTCAGATGAAGAGGAGGACGACCTTGACACATAGTGAGTGGTCTAGCCCAATTGTGATGGTCTCCAAGCCCGATGGGTCTTTGCGGTTCTGTAACGACTTTCGGAAGGTAAATGAAATCTCGAAGTTTGATGCCTACCCCATTCCCCAAAAGGGTACTGGCAAATTCCTCTGACCCCAAAGAAAAGACAGCCTTTGCAACACCTGACGGTTTGTTTCAATACACCGTCATGCCATGCGGCTTACACGGGGCCCCAGCCACCTTTCAACGGCTCATGGACAAAGTCCTAAAACCGCACAAAGCATACGCCGCAGCTTATTTATATGACGTGGGGATCTACAGCCCAGATTGGGAAGGAGGTGGTACAGGCAGTGTTAGATGCCCTTAGAAAGGCAGGGCTCACGGCAAACCCTGCCAAGTGTTATGTGGGGTTAGAGGAAACAGAGTATCTGGGATACACTGTGGGAAGAGGGTTAATCAAACCCCAACATAAGAAGGTGAAGGCAATTAGAGAGTGGCCGAAACCAGTAAATAAGAAGCAGGTTCGAGCCTTCCTAGGGCTGACCGGTTACTACCGGAAGTTCATCCCAAGTTATGCCACAGTGGCCACCCCACTTACCGACATGACTAGAGCCAGAGGGCCAAACATGGTCAAATGGGATGAAAGGGCCACCAAAGCATTTAGGACATTACAGGAGGCTCTCTGCTGTAACCCAGTGCTGGTGGCACCAGACTTTGAGAAAGAGTTTGTGGTTCAGACGGATGCCTCAGAGGTCGGCTTGGGAGCAGTGCTATCCCAAGAGGTAGAAGGGGTGGAACACCCCATCCTGTTTTTAAGCAGGAAGCTGGAACCACGGGAAACCAACTACTCAGTCATTGAGAAAGAGGCGCTGGCAGTAAAGTGGGCTCTAGAAAGCTACCTGCTGGGGCGCCACTTCACCCTCATCAGTGACCATGCCCCACTCACCTGGATGCATAGGGCTAAAGAGAAGAACGCTCGGGTGATGCGGTGGTTTTTGAGTCTCCAACCGTTTCATTTTGACTTGAAACACAGAGCAGGGAAGGAAATGGGAAACGTGGATGGGTTATCCCGCATGCATGCATATTTTGCTGCGGTAGCCCGACCTAGGGGGTCGGATCTAGGGGGAGAGATATGTGGCAAAGAAGGGGGTCGAGTGATAAGTGGCAGATATGTGAGAGCAGAACTAATAAACGGGCTCTGCCCGATCACTAAAATGGCCACCCCAGTCAGAACTACAGATCACAAAATGGCCGACCGCCAAAACTACAAGTCCCAGAAGCAAGGGGAACCCTCAGAAGGTGGAGCCGACCCACAGATAATTAATTTGTGACAAACGCTCCTAACCTTGAAGAGGTTTGCCACAATATATATATATATATATATATATATATATATATATATATATACACACACACACACACACACAGAGAGATTGATTATTGTGTTCATAAATGTAAAATGTGCAGTATATTTATACTGGAGACTGAAAAGATTTGGCATGGGTCCTCAGATCCTCAAAAGTTTCTACAGCTGCACCATCGAGATCATTGAGAGCATCACTGCCGTGTATGACAATTGCTCTGCCCCCGACCGCAAGGCACCACAGAGGGTAGTGTGAACAGCCCAGTACATCACTGGGGCCAAGCTTCCTGCCATCCAGGACCTCTATCCCAGGCGGTGTTAGAGGAAGGCCCTAAATTTGTCAAAGACTCCAGCCACCCTAGTCATATTCTGTTCTCTCTGCTACCACATGGCAAGCGGTACCGGAGCACTAAGTCTAGGTCCAAGAGGCTTCACAATCATCCAGGATACTGCAGGGATGGTCATCTCTCCTGTAGTCTCAGTCCTGGTGATGGATCCATCTATCAGATCACAGCAAAATCTACTTGAACAGAGTAACACTCAATCATGATGCATCAAATCCAAAGGAACTGAATAAAATGAAAGAAATAGAAGGAAGGAAAGTAGTGTGGAAATCACTGTGATAGTGAAGGTGTAATCTTGGCAGAAGAAAACCTAAACAGTATATTTGACCTCTCATCTTCCTTATCAAATCAAATCATATGAAGCAGGCAACCTAAGAAAATTAACAACAATGACAAATGGTTTGATGAAGAAAAAGCCTTAGAAAGAAATTGAAAAACCTATCCAACCAAAAACATAGAGACCCAGAAAACTTGAGCCTACGCTTTGACTATAGTGAATCACTAAAACAATACAGACATACAATACAGACATACAATACAGACATACAATACAGACATACAATACAGACATACAATACAGAAAAAAAGGAACAGCACGTCAGAAATCAGCTCATTGTAATTGAAGAATCCATTTAGAAAAAAGCATACCTAGCCCAGAACATACCTAGCCCAGAACATACCTAGCCCAGAACATACCTAGCCCAGAACATACCTAGCCCAGAACATACCTAGCCCAGAACATACCTAGCCCAGAACATACCTAGCCCAGAACATACCTAGCCCAGAACATACCTAGCCCAGAACATACCTAGTCCAGAACATACCTAGCGCAGAACATACCTAGTCCAGAACATACCTAGCCCAGAACATACCTAGCCCAGAACATACCTAGCCCAGAACATACCTAGCCCAGAACATACCTAGCCCAGAACATACCTAGTCCAGAACATACCTAGCCCAGAACATACCTAGTCCAGAACATACCTAGCCCAGAACATACCTAGTCCCGAACATACCTAGCCCAGAACATACCTAGCCCAGAACATACCTAGCCCAGAACATACCTAGCCCAGAACATACCTAGCCCAGAACATACCTAGCCCAGAACATACCTAGTCCAGAACATATCTAGCCCAGAACATACCTAGCCCAGAACATAGCCCAGTTGACAAATTATTACAAACAGTAACCAGCCAAGCAGAAGCGTTACAAAACTCAGAAATAGAGATCAAATGAATCCCTTACCTTTGATGATCTTCATATGGTGGCAATCAGAAGACATTAATTTACTCAATACATGTTCCTTTTGTTCGATAAAAAATATTTTTATATCCAAAAACCTCCGTTTTGTTCAGGCATTTTCATCAGTAATCCACAGGTTCAAACGCAGTCAAAACAGACAGACAAAACAATCCAAATTGTGTCCGTTCATTGTCAAATGATTCATTCCTCAGGTTGTCTTTAGCCTAAATTATCTATAATATTTAAACCGGACAATAACGTCATCAATATAAAAGGTAAACAAGAAATGCACTCTCTCGGGATTGCGCATGAAAAAGCTCTGCGACACGGTAGGGTCCACTCCTTCAGACTGGTCTTACTCCATCATTTATAAGAAGACAAGCCTGAAACAATTTCCAAAGACTGTTGACATCTAGTGGAAGGCATAGGAACTGCAAATTGAGTCCAAAGTCAATGGATACTGTAATGGCATTGAATAGAAAACTACAACATTTTAATGAAAAAAACTTCCTGAATGGATTTTTGTCAGGTTTTCGCCTGCCAAATCAATTCTGTTATACTCACAGACACTATTTGAACAGTTTTGGAAACTTTTATCATATCTTCTTGGCCTGAGTAGCAGGCCATTTAATTTGGGCATGCTTTTCATCCAAAATTCTGAATGATGCCCCCTACCCTAGAGAGGTTAAAAGACAGTCAATCAACAAAACAGCGGGCAAATCATTGGTGCACAATGATGTCATGACTTGTTGTCTTCAAATTGGTTTCTTTCAGTCAATACGTCCCGTGAAATGGCCCATCAGGTTTGATTGTGTTACAAACAAACCAGTTAATTGCAGTGAAACCCAACATGACGTTCTGTTTGGGTTATTTACCTGGAATGAGACGGAATTCACGACACAAGCGGTCCACAAAATGTTTCGTGTTAGGCTATAAAAACCGATTTTATCAAACAAAAAGATAATTCATTGTGTAACAATTAGCATTGGAATTGCAAACAGACGAAGATCGTCAAAGTTAAAGGTAAAATATTTATTTTAATGCAGTTTGTGCTAGTTGAATTAGTTGATTTTTCTGGGGGCTCTATGCTCAGATAATCGCATCGTATTCTTTCGTATTCTTTCGCAGTAAATCCTTTTTCTAAATCTGTTTTTCTGTGACTAGGTACTAACCTAACATAATCAGATGGTGTGCTTTTGTCGTAAAGCCTTTTTGAAATCAGACACTGTGGTGGGATTAACAACAAGTGTATCTTTAAAATGTTGTAAAATACTTGTATGTTTATTAAGGAATTTTAATTATGAGATTTCTGTTGTTTGAATTTGGCGCCCTGCTCCACTGGCTCTTGTCAAGTCGATCCCTTTAACGGGATTTCAGCCGTCTAAGAAATGTTAATCAAATCAACACATAGACACGGTCACTAAATCACATCAACCTACTGAGATCTACAACACATAGACACTATCCCTATATCACATCAACCTACTGAGATTAACAACACATAGACACGGTCACTAAATCACATCAACCTACTGAGATCTGCTACACACATAGACACTGTCACTAAATCACATCCAATATTAATCACATCAACCTACTCAGATCTACAACACATAGACACTGTCACTAAATCACATCCAATATTAATTAATATTAATCCCATCAACCTACTCAGATCTACAACACATACTGAATGTTCTATAATCTGTGTCATGTGCTCACAGCCAAACAACCAAGGGAATCAAACATACTGCTAGAACCTGTTTCTTGAATTCTAAACATCAGACAATTAAAATCTCTATTTTTGACCTTCATAATACCTCTGATGGCAGTAACTTTACAAGCACTAATTATGGTCAATTTAGTATCTAGTTAAAGTTTAGACTGAGTATCTCGTTATGGGGATGAAATAAGTATAGCCAGTTATAATTGGAACGGTTTATCTGATTATAAGAAAAGATTATCAGTTTTTATCTGGCTAAAATAAAACGAATATAACATATACTGTTTCCAGGAAACTCACTCTACATCCTTAGATTAATCCTTAGATTAAGTTGTTTATAGGAAACCCTCTACATCCTGAGATGAAGTTGCGTAGAAAAGAGATGGTGAAAAAATGTTCTGTCAGGACAAAGGAACTCAAAGGGTGTGATGATATTAATTAACAAAAATGTTGATCTGAATGTCAGGAATGATTCAAAAGGAAGGTGAATCCTTTTGAATATGAAAGTGGATGAAAAACGTAGTTGGCTCATTAATCTATATGGTCCAAATCACAATAATCCATACTTATTCGAAACATTTATACCAATTTATTGAACTTATAAAGGTTTTCGTCTTCCTCTTCTGAGGAGGAGTAGGAAATATCGGACCAATATGCAGCGTGTTGGTCATATTTATTACACTGAACAACGGAAACAAACAAACAAGCAAACAAGCAAAAAAGAAAAACCAAAACAGTCCCGTGAAGAACAGCTGACTGACGGGCGGCTCTGGAACCGCCGGACAGGAGGAAGACTCTGAAAGCGCTGGACAGGAGGAAGACTCTGGAAGCGCTGGATAAACGGAGAGACAGCCTGCGTGGGGCTGCCACAGGAGACCTGCTGCGTGGAGGAGGCACCTGATGGACCGGACCATGGAGGCGCACTGGAGGTCTCGAGCACCGAGCCTGCACAACCTGTCCTGCCTAGATACCAAACGTAGCCCGGCAAGTGCGGCGGGGTGGAACAGACCGCACTGGGCTGTGCTGGCGAACCGGGGACACCGTGCCATATAACCCAGGCCGAGGAGACGCACTGGAGGCCAGATGCGCTGAGCCGGCCTCATTTCTCCTGGCTCGATGCCCACTCTAGCCCGGGCCGATACGAGGAGCTGCGTTGTAGCGCACCGGGCTATGTCTGCGCACTGGGGACACCGTGCGCCTCACAGTATAACATGGTGCCTGCCCGGTCAACCTCTCTCCTCTCTCAACATCTCTCCTAAGTATGGTTCTCAATCAGAGATTGACAGCTGCCTCTGGGCCAAATACATAGAAATATAAACACAAGAACAAAACATAGAATGCCCACCCCAACCAACCTAAAATAGAAACATACAAAAGGAACTAAGGTCAGGACGTGACAGAACTTACAGGCAATAACTGATAAAATCATTATGGTGGGAGACTATAACACAGGGTTAACACACTGTTCCGCCATTGAAAATAAGAATTTGTTTTAACTTGAAAAAAAAGGTAAAATAAAACTTTGTTGTTATTTCATAGTTTTTATTATTCTACAATGTAGAAAATAGTAAAAATAAATAAAAACCCACTTTTGACTTTTACTGTATGTTTTACTTCTAATGACCAAGCGAGTCAAAAACACAAGTCATTATTAATATTATGACTTAATAACTTAATAATAACTAACAGTGTAAAGAACCAGATCATCTGAATGTCAAGGTTTCTCATATTCTCACCTGTCGCAGTCATCCAGCTCTCTGGTGATTCTCCTTCAGAGTTGTTACACTTGTAGAGTCCTTCATCTAACTTGGATACTGCAGGGATGGTCATCTCTCCTGTAGTCTCAGTCCTGATGAGGGATCCATCTTTGTAGAAAACAGCTGTGAGGTCAGAGGGAGTTCCCTGATATCTGCAGCGCAGAGTCACAGAATCTCCCTCAGTCACAGGAAGGGCAGGGCTCTCCAGGATCACAGCTCCAGCTGTATATAATATATAAACATCATATATAAACAGGTCTCTCCAGGATCACAGCTCCAGCTGTATATAATATATAAACAGGTCTCTCCAGGATCACAGCTCCAGCTGTATATAATATATAAACATCATATATAAACATAACATCAGCTATCTGAAACCAGATGAACCACTAAACACTATAATGTTAGTAGATGGTGTTTGTGGACATACCATGTACTGTGATGTTGACAGCATTGCTGTGTTCTCCAGACCCAGACTCACACCAGTACACTCCACTGTATGATTTTATTAGTGACACATTGCATGAAGATCCTTCTGGTTTCCCCCATTTTCTTCCACAATCTGAACGCTCCCCAGAGACTGTGTATCTCTTCAGTCTCCATCCAGCAGAATTCCCCTGAACCTCACAGCTCAGAGAGACATACTCAAATTCAAAGAACTGAGATCTGTCTGGACTGACACTCAGAGATACTGGATTAGAGAGATCTGAGAGAGAAAAAAAGAGGGAGAAAGTTGCATTGTCTAAAGTAAATTGTAAAATATTCTAATAGAGTGATGAGGGGAGGATACTATCCTGAGACAAGGCTTTATATTCTAACAGAGATACTGAAACACAGCAGAGAGGCTATTCTCTAGCTGTTTAACCTGGTGATGAGGGGAGGATACTATCCTGAGATCTGGAGACAAGGCTTTATATTCTAACAGAGATGCTGAAACACAGCAGAGAGAGGCTATTCTCTAGCTGTTTAACCTGGTGATGAGGGTAGGATACTATCCTGAGATCTGGAGACAAGGCTTTATATTCTAACAGAGATGCTGAAACACAGCAGAGAGAGGCTATTCTCTAGCTGTTTAACCTGGTGATGAGGGTAGGATACTATCCTGAGATCTGGAGACAAGGCTTTATATTCTAACAGAGATACTGAAACCCAGCTGAGAGGCTATTCTCTAGCAGTTTAACCTGGTGATGAGGGTAGGATACTATCCTGAGACAAGGCTTTATATTCTAACAGAGATACTGATACTGAAACACAGCTGAGAGGCTATTCTCTAGCTGTTTAACCTAATGATGAGGGTAGGATACTCTCCTAACCACTAGGCTATCTGCCGCCCCTCTGTAATTACTGGGACAGTGAAGGGTAGGTAGGGTTAGTGTGGGGTAGGTTGGAGGTAGTTTAGGGTAGATATTATGGTATATGCAGTGTTCTCTGTAATTATTGGGACAAATTCAATTTCAACGGAGGGTTCTACCTGGAACCAAAAAGGGATCTACCTGGAAACATAAAGGGTTCTACCTGGAACCAAAAAAGGGTTCTACCTGGAACCAAAAAGGGATCTACCTGGAACCATAAAGGGTTCTACCTGAAACCAAAAAGCTTCTAAACAAAGGACAGACAGTTCTGTTTGGAACCTTTTTATATAAGTGTGCAGGACATCATAGAACAACATGGAGGGTCAGAGAAACGCTTTGGTTCAGGTGACTAGAGACTGAGCAGGACTTCCTTCTCCAAATATGACTCAGAGGTATTTATCTCCTGAAATGTAATACACATTTTAAAAAGATAATTTGAAAAAAATCTTAAACAACCTGTTCAGGAGAAAATCTGCATTTTGTTTGATGAAAACATAGAGACTGTAAATCTAGCTGGTCTGTCATAATATAATAGAGACAGTCGATCTAGCTGGTCTGTCATAATATAATAGAGACAGTAGATCTAGCTGGTCTGTCATAATATAATAGAGACAGTAGATCTAGCTGGTCTGTCATAATATAATAGAGACAGTCGATCTAGCTGGTCTGTCATAATATAATAGAGACAGTAGATCTAGCTGGTCTGTCATAACATAATAGAGACAATAGATCTAGCTGGTCTGCCATATTATAATAGAGACATTAGATCTAGCTGGTCTGTCATATTATAATAGAGACAGAGAGACAGTAGATCTAGCTGGTCTGTCATAATATAATAGAGACATTAGATCTAGTTGGTCTGTCATATTATAATAAAGACAGAGAGACAGTAGATCTAGCTGGTCTGTCATAATATAACAGAGACAGTAGATCTAGCTGGTCTGTCATAATATAATAGAGACAGTAGATCCAGCAGGTCTGTCATAATATAATAGAGACAGTAGATCTAGCTGGTCTGTGATAATGTAATAGAGACAGTAGATCCAGCTGGTCTGTCATAATATACTAGAGAGGTTAGATCTAGCTGGTCTGTCATAATATAATAGAGACAATAGACAGAGAGACAGGGAGATGGGGAGAGAGAGAGAGAGAGAGAGTCATTGTTGTACTACAGACCTGATTAGTGACACAGGTTTGGAGTAATAGTCAACATGTAGCTATATGAGTCTGTTTCTCACATCACCAATGTGTCACGGTTCATGAATCCACTGCCTCTCTCTTTCTCTCTCTCTCTCTCTCTCTCTCTCTCTCTCTCTCCCGTGTTTGTGTGGGCGTGGTTCCCAATCTCGGCCTGATTGTCTGTGCCAGCTGGAATCACTTATCTTCCCTTTATATGTTCTGTAACCAGTGTTTCTTGTTGTCAGATCGTTGTTACTTCTCTGAGTTTGTGTCGTGTGTCCGTGCTCATCTCTCACCGCCCTTGTGTGGATTATCTGCTGTGCTCCCTCCTACCCATCCGGACACACTCCCCTGGATTTCTCAGCACGCTATCATCAGAAGACGCGCCCTAGTCCCTGGGTCGGATTCCGTCTGAGTACAGTCTGTCTGTCCTGTTGCTGCTGTAACTGTATTCATTAAACCATCGTTGCTTGCATCTTGCATCCGCCTCTGTATTGTCACACAATGTACATACTCAGTGTAATTTTATAATAGAGACAGTAGATCTAGCTCCAGAGTATATCCTAGTCTTTCATAATAGAGACAATATATCTAACTCTAGATTATATCTAGAGACTATCAGTACCCTATTGTTTTACTCCCATAGGGTTATAGTTATATAGTTAGTTATATAGTTATACTGCTTGTTAATATGAATCTATTTGAGTCTGTATCTCAATCAAAGAGTAACACGTTCTATCCTGTGATGTGTTGCAGGTGAGAGCAGCTAGAACAGGTGGAGATCCATTATGGAACCTTGTTTACTAAGAGAATCAGGACTGGAGACTGACATGAAGTCACAACCAATGAAGAGAGAATGAAGACATTATACTGTTATAGAACAGGTGATGAATATAGAGAAATGTTACTATTATAGAACAGGTGATGAATATAGAGAAATGTTACTATTATAGAACAGGTGATGAATATAGAGAAATGTTACTATTATAGATCAGGTGATGAATATAGAGAACTGTTACTATTATAGATCAGGTGATGAATATAGAGAAATGTTACTATTATAGAACAGGTGATGAATATAGAGAAATTTACTCACCTCCACCTTGTCCGAGACTACAGTATACCAGTGTACTCAACAGCACTGAAACACACAGAGAGAACTATCACGATGGTACATGATGTAAACACTGAAACACACAGAGAGAACTATCACTATGGTACATGATGTAAACACTGAAACACACAGAGAGAACTATCACTATGGTACATGATGTAAACACTGAAACACCGAGAGAACTATCACTATGGTACATGATGTAAACACTGAAACACACAGAGAGAACTATCACTATGGTACATGATGGAAACACTGACACACACAGAGATAACTATCACTATGGTACATGATGTAAACACTGAAACACACAGAGAGAACTATCACTATGGTACATGATGTAAACACTGAAACACACAGAGAGAACTATCACTATGGTACATGATGTAAACACAGAGTGCTGGAACACATATATTAATTTCCTTAGTAGTCAGAGTTAGTAAGAATCTTCCTCTGTTGGATTTCCATCTGCAGTGGAAAGTGCATTTTGCTCGACGACCCCCAAAGTGTCAAGGGATTCGTCTGAAGTCAGTCAGCTGTCTGTTCAGTCAGAACTGTTTGGGCTACAAACTAATATGACCTCACTATGGAAAGAGGAGACTCAGCTACAAACTAATATGACCCCACTATGGAAAGGAGAGACAGCTACAAACTAATATGACCCCACTATGGAAAGGGGAGACAGCTACAAACTAATATGACCCACTATGGAAAGGGGAGACAGCTACAAACTAATATGACCCACTATGGAAAGGGGAGACTCTCAGCTACAAACTAATATGACCCCACTATGGAAAGAGGAGACTCTACGACCACCACAAGTGTCAAGGGACTCGTCAGAAGGTAATCCATACAAATAAATGGAATATGCTAATATATTTCCTTAGCTCTCTTATAACTCGTAGATATAGGAGAGACTCTCCAAAACCATATATATATTAAACTATATTGATAATAGACTATACATATATTGAACCATATAGATATTAAACTATATAGAGATTAAACTATATAGATATTAAACTATATAGATATTAAACTATATTGATTGACTATATAGATATTAAACTATATAGATATTAAACCATATAGACATTAAACTATATAGATATTAAACTATATAGATATTAAACTGTATAGATATTAAACTATATTGATTGACTATATAGATATTAAACTGTATAGATATTAAACTGTATAGATATGAAACTATATACATTTTAAACTATATAGATATTGAACTATATAGATATTAAACTATATACATTTTAAACTATATAGATATTGAACTATATAGATATTAAACTATATAGATATTTTACTATATAGATATTAAACTATATAGATATTAAACTATATACATGTATATATATTTCAAATTATGTTGATATTAAACAATACAATTATTAAACCACACATATATTAAACTATATAGATATTAAACTATATAGATATTAAACTATATAGATATTAAACTATATAGATATTAAACTATATAGATATTAAACTATATAGATATTAAACTATATAGATATTAAACTATATAGATATTAAACTATATAGCTATTGAACCATATATAAAATAACTATTATTATTAACCCTGCATTATAATTATATAAAAGCCCCTTAGATATTCTGTGTTTTTATTTGCAGTAATGATGGACAGCTAGATCGAATTACATTTAGGGGATTCTAAATTCATATCCAGTTATAATGCAGGGTTAGGAATACATTAATATTTTAGTTGATGCATCTTTTTGTTGAATCTGCTTTTAGAGTACTTAAGCATCAAATACATGGCAAGTGGCCCATTTGGCCTTTTGTTGGGGCAAATCTGCTTTTAGAGTACTTAAGAACCAAATGGTCTCTCATTTCTAATGGCCTAGTTTTATATGATGCTCTCTCATTTCTAATGGCCTTGTTATATATGATCAAATAAAATAAAATAAAATAAAATCAAATTGATTAATATAGCCCTTCGTACATCAGCTGATATCTGATATAAGTGCTGTACAGAAACCCAGCCTAAAACCCCAAACAGCAAGCAATGCAGGTGTAGAAGCACGGTGGCTAGGAAAAACTCCCTAGAAAGGCCAAAACCTAGGAAGAAACCTAGAGAGGAACCAGGCTATGTGGGGTGACCAGTCCTCTTCTGGCTGTGCCAGGTGGAGATTATAACAGAACATGGCCAAGATGTTCAAATGTTCATAAATGACCAGCATGGTCGTATAATAATAAGGCAGAACAGTTGAAAGTGGAGCAGCAGCACAGTCAGATGGACTGGGGACAACAAGGAGTCATCATGTCAGGTAGGCCTGGGGCATGGTCCTAGGGCTCAGGTCCTCCGAGAGAGAGAAGGAGAGAATTAGAGAACGCACACTTAGATTCACATAGGACACCGAATAGGACAGGAGAAGTACTCCAGATATAACAAACTGACCCTAGCCCCCTGACACATAAACTACTGCAGCATAAATACTGGAGGCTGAGACAGGAGGGGTCAGGAGACACTGTGGACCCATCCGAGGACACCCCCGGACAAGGCCAAACAGGAAGGATATAACCCCACCCACTTTGCCAAAGCACAGCCCCCACACCACTAGAGGGATATCTTCAACCACCAACTTACCATCCTGAGACAGGGCCGAGTATAGCCCACAAAGATCTCCGCCATGGCACAACCCAAGGGGGGGCGCCAACCCAGACAGGATGACCACATCAGTGAATCAACCCACTCAGGTGATGCACCCCTTCCAGGGACTTAGTTTGCGTCTCTGACATGGGTAGGCAGACCATTCCATAAAAATGGAGCTGTATAGGAGAAAGCCCTGCCTCCAGCTGTTTGCTTAGAAATTCTAGGGACAATTAGGAGACCTGCGTCTTGTGACCGCAGCGTACGTGTAGGTATGTACGGCAGGACCAAATCAGAGAGATAGGTAGGAGCAAGCCCATGTAATGCTTTGTAGGTTAGCAGTAAAACCTTGAAATCAGCCCTTGCTTTGACAGGAAGCCAGTGTAGAGAGGCTAGCACTGGAGTAATATCTAGTCAGGATTCTAGCAGCCGTATTTAGCACCAACTGAAGTTTATTTAGTGCTTTATCCGGGTAGCCGGAAAGTAGAGCATTGCAGTAGTCTAACCTAGAAGTGACAAAAGCATGGATTAATTTTTCTGCATCATTTTTGGACAGAAAGTTTCTGATTTTTGCAATGTTACGTAGATGAAAAAAAGCTGTCCTTGAAATGGTCTTGATATGTTCTTCAAAAGAGAGATCAGGGTCCAGAGTAATGCCGAGGTCCTTCACAGTTTTATTTGAGACGACTGTACAACCATTAAGATTAATTGTCAGATTCAACAGAAGATCTCTTTGTTTCTTGGGACCTAGAACAAGCATCTCTGTTTTGTCCGAGTTTAAAAGTAGAAAGTTTGCAGCCATCCACTTCCTTATGTCTGAAACACATGCTTCTAGCAAGGGCAATTTTGGGGCTTCACCATGTTTCATTGAAATGTACAGCTGTGTGTCATCCGCAGAGCAGTGAAAGTTAACATTATGTTTTCGAATAACATCCCCAAGAGGTAAAATATATAGTGAAAACAATACTGGTCCTAAAACGGAACCTTGAGGAACACCGAAATTTACAGTTGATTTGTCAGAGGACAAACCATTCACAGAGACAAACTGATATCCTTCCGACAGATAAGATCTAAACCAGGCCAGAACTTGTCCGTGTAGACCAATTTGGGTTTCCAATTGGCCAAAAGAATGTGGTGATCGATGGTATCAAAAGCAGCACTAAGGTCTAGGAGCACGAGGACAGATGCAGAGCCTCGGTCCGATGCCATTAAAATGTAATTTACCATCTTCACAAGTGCCGTCTCAGTGCTATGATAGGGTCTAAAACCAGACTGAAGCATTTCGTATACATTGTTTGTCTTCAGGAAGGCAGTAAGTTGCTGCGCAACAGCCTTTTCTAAAATTTTTGAGACGAATGGAAGATTCGATATAGGCCGATAGTTTTTTATATTTTCTGGATCAAGGTTTGGCTTTTTCAAGAGAGGCTTTATTACTGCCACTTTTAGTGAGTTTGGTACAGAGTTTGGATAGAGAGCCGTTTATTATGTTCAACATAGGAGGGCCAAGCACAGGAAGCAGCTCTTTCAGTAGTTTAGTTGGAATAGTGTCCAGTATGCAGCTTGAAGGTTTAGAGGCCATGATTATTTTCATCATTGTGTCAAGAGATATATTACTAA
Source organism: Oncorhynchus kisutch (assembly GCF_002021735.2). NCBI lineage: Eukaryota > Metazoa > Chordata > Actinopteri > Salmoniformes > Salmonidae > Oncorhynchus > Oncorhynchus kisutch. The sequence continues at coordinate 2,447,038 of NC_034189.2, read as the reverse complement.
AACACTTGAGCGTCTCTCTTGATCCTAGGTCCTGGGAGAGTTGTGCAGACTCAGGACAACTGAGGTTTGGAGGAATACACAGATTTAAAGAGGAGTCCGTAATTTGCTTTCTAATAATCATAATCTTTTCCTCAAAGAAGTTCATGAATTTATCACTGCTAAAGTGAAAGTCATCTTCTCTTGGGGAATGCTGCTTTTTAGTTAGCTTTGCGACAGTATCAAAAAGGAATTTCGGATTGTTCTTATTATCCTCAATTAAGTTTGAGAAATAGGATGATCGAGCAGCAGTAAGGGCTCTTCGGTACTGCACGGTACTGTCTTTCCAAGCTAGTCGGAAGACTTCCAGTTTGGTGTGGCGCCATTTCCGTTCCAATTTTCTGGAAGCTTGCTTCAGAGCTCGGGTATTTTCTGTGTACCAGGGAGCAAGTTTCTTATGAGAAATGTTTTTAGTTTTTAGGGGTGCAACTGCATCTAGGGTATTGCGCAAGGTTAAATTGAGTTCCTCAGTTAGGTGGTTAACAGATTTTTGTCCTCTGGCGTCCTTGGGTAGACAGAGGGAATCTGGAAGGACATCAAGGAATCTTTGTGTAGTCTGTGAATTTATAGCACGACTTTTGATGTTCCTTGGTTGGGGTCTGAGCAGATTATTTGTTGCAATTGCAAACGTAATAAAATGGTGGTCCGATAGTCCAGGATTATGAGGAAAAACAAAACGGGACAAAACTAGGTCCAGCGTATGACTGTGACAGTGAGTGGGTCCAGAGACATGTTGGACAAAACCCACTGAGTCGATGATGGCTCCGAAAGCCTTTTGGAGTGGGTCTGTGGACTTTTCCATGTGAATATTAAAGTCACCAAAGATTAGAATATTATCTGCTATGACTACAAGGTCCGATAGGAATTCAGGGAATTCAGTGAGGAACGCTGTATATGGCCCAGGAGGCCTGTAAACAGTAGCTATAAAAAGTGATTGAGTAGGCTGCATAGATTTCATGACTAGAAGCTAAAAAGACGAAAACTTCATTTTTTTTTGTAAATTGAAATTTGCTATCGTAAATGTTAGCAACACCTCCGCCTTTGCGGGATGCACGGGGGATATGTTCACTAGTGTAGCCAGGAGGTGATGCCTCATTTAACACAGTAAATTCATCAGGCTTAAGCCATGTTTCAGTCAGGCCAACCACATCAAGATTATGGTCAGTGATTAGTTCATTGACTATAATTGCCTTTGAAGTAAGGGATCTAACATTAAGTAGCCCTATTTTGAGATGTGAGGTATCATGATCTCTTTCAATACTGACAGGAATGGAGGTGGTCTTTATCCTAGTGAGATTGCTAAGGCGAACACCGCCATGTTTAGTTTTGCCCAACCCAGGTTGAGGCACAGACACGGTCTCAATGGTGATAGCTGAGCTGACTACACTGACTATGCTAGTGGCAGACTCCGCTATGCTGGCAGGCTGGCTAACAGCCTGCTGCCTGGCCTGCACCCTATTTCATTGTGGAGCTAGAGGAGTTAGAGCCCTGTCTATGTTGGTAGATAAGATGAGAGCACCCCTCCAGCTAGGATGGAGTCCGTCACTCCTCAGCAGGTCAGGCTTGGTCCTGTTTGTGGGTGAGTCCCAGAAAGAGGGCCAATTATCTACAAATTCTATCTTTTGGGAGGGGCAGAAAACAGTTTTCAACCAGCGATTGAGTTGTGAGACTCTGCTGTAGAGCTCATCACTCCCCCTAACTGGGAGGGGGCCAGAGACAATTACTCGATGCCGACACATCTTTCTAGCTGATTCACACGCAGAAGCTATGTTGCGCTTGGTGATCTCTGACTGTTACATCCTAACATCGTTGGTGCCGACGTGGATAACAATATCTCTATACTCTCTACAATCGCCAGTTTTAGCTTTAGCCAGCACCATCTTCAGATTAGCCTTAACGTCGGTAGCCCTGCCCCCCGGTAAACAGTGTATGATCGCTGGATGATTCGTTTTAAGTCTAATACTGCGGGTAATGGAGTCGCCAATGACTAGAGTTTTCAATTTGTCAGAGCTAATGGTGGGAAGCTTCGGCGTCTCAGACCCCGTAACGAGAGGAGTAGAGACCAGAGAAGACTCGGCCTCTGACTCCGACCCGCTGCTTAATGGGGAAAACCGGTTGAAAGTTTCTGTCGGCTGAATGAGCGACACCGGTTGAGCGTTCCTACAGCATTTCCTTCCAGAAACCGTGAGAAAGTTGTCCGGCTGCGGGGACTGTGCCAGGGGATTTATACTACTATCTGTACTTACTGGTGGCACAGACGCTGTTTCATCCTTTCCTACACTGAAATTACCCTTGCCTAACGATTGCGTCTGAAGCTGGGCTTGCAGCACATCTATCCTCGCCGTAAGGCGAGTACAGCGACTGCAATTAGAAGGCATCATGTTAATGTTACTACTTAGCTTCGGCTGTGATGCTCTATCATTTCTAATGGCCTTGTTATATATGATGCTCTCTCATGTCTAATGGCCTTGTTATATATGATGCTCTCTCATGTCTAATGGCTTTGTTATATGATGCTCTCTCATTTCTAATAGCCTTGTTATATGATACTCTCTCATTTCTAATAGCCTTGTTATATGATGCTCTCTCATTTCTAATGGCCTTGTTATATGATGCTCCTTCATTTCTAATGATGGCCTTGCTATATATGATGCTCTCTCATGTCTAATGGCCTTGTTATATGATGCTCTCTCATTTCTAATGGCCTTGTTACATATGATGCTCTCTCATTTCTAATGGCCTTGTTATATGATGCTCTCTCATTTCTAATGGCCTTGTTATATGATGCTCTCTCATTTCTAATGGCCTTGTTATATGATGCTCTCTCATTTCTAATGGCCTTGTTATATGATGCTCTCTCATTTCTAATGGCCTTGTTATATGATGCTCGCTCAGAATATCATAATGGACCTGCAACTTTGACTTCATCCACTTCAGCTCTGACTTTCTACAGTTTCTCTTTCATTTATTCATTTCCTCAGTCATCCAAGGGAGTCTCTGTTTGGATGTGTCCATTTTCAACTTTACTGGATCTATGGCATCAATCGTTGCCCTTCATTTACTATTAAAGTTATCAACTAAATCACCACAAGAGGAAGGCAGAATAGGTGGTGGAGTATTGTTCAGACACTCAATTAAATCTGTAGCAACTTCAGAGGTCAGACAGTGTTTCTTAATAATGGGTTCAGTGTTACCCTGTTATGGGCAACAAGGTAGTATAAATCCCCAGTGGTGATCAGATAAAGCAACATCAACAATAGAGGATATGTCAATAGAAACCCCTTGGTAATAACCAGGTCCAGAGTATGGCTGTGGTTATGGGTGGGCCCAGCAGAAAGCCCCTTGGTAGTAACCAGGTCCAGAGTATGGCTGTGGTTATGGGTGGGCCCAGTAGAAAACCCCTTGGTAATAACCAGGTCCAGAGTATGGCTGTGGTTATGGGTGGGCCCAGTAGAAAGCCCCTTGGTAATAACCAGGTCCAGAGTATAGCTGTGGTTATGGGTGGGCCCAGTAGAAAGCCCCTTGGTAATAACCAGGTCCAGAGTATAGCTGTGGTTATGGGTGGGCCCAGTAGAAAGCCCCTTGGTAATAACCAGGTCCAGAGTATAGTTGTGGTTATGGTTGGGCCCAGTAGAAAACCCCTTGGTAATAACCAGGTCCAGAGTATGGCTGTGGTTATGGGTGGCCCAGTAGAAAGCCCCTTGGTAATAACTAGGTCTATAGTATGGCTGTGGTTATGGGTGGGCCCAGTAACATGTTGGATAAAGTCCATAGAGCTAAATGATTCAGAAATTCAAGGGCCTTGGAGTCAGTCTCTTTGTCAACATGAACATTAAAATTGCCCATCACAATGATTTTATCATACTTTTCAAGGACAATAGACAATAGTTCATAGATATCAGTCAAGAAAGTGGGGCAGTGCTTTGGTGGCCTATACAGGGTTATGGTCAGCTCTGGTGACTGACATTTAAACAGTATAACATGATGCTCTGGTCTGATGGCTGACATTTAAACAGTATAACAAGATGCTCTGGTCTGATGGCTGACATTTAAACAGTATAACAAGATGCTCTGGTCTGATGGCTAACATTTAAACAGTATAACAAGATGCTCTGGTCTGATGGCTGACATTTAAACAGTATAACATGATGCTCTAGTCTGGTGTCTGACATTTAAACAGTATAACACGATGCTCTGGTCTGGTGGCTGTTATTTAAACAGTATAACATGATGCTCTGGTCTGGTGGCTGACATTTAAACAGTATAACACGATGCTCTGGTCTGGTGGCTGTTATTTAAACAGTATAACATGATGTTCTGGTGGCTGACATTTAAACATTATAACATGATGCTCTGGTCTGGTGACATTTAAACAGTATAACAATGATGTGCTGGTAGGGTGGCTGACATTTAAACAGTATAGCATGATACACAAAAGATCCAAAGTCACCAAATGTGACATCCTTACAACTGACAGCATTAGTGAAAATAGAGGCTGTTCAGAGCAGGAGATCTGTGGCTGTTTGAGGTTAGAGCTCTTTGTGAACAACATCACCCACACCCCCTCCCCTTTGTTGACTGCTGCAGCACGGCCTATTTTTGTCTCCATTGGAACATACTGTATGATGTACATTCAGAGTTCTAAACACTTAAAACACCAGTCAAACACCTGGTTGTATCAGTCATTATAATTGGACTGTATGTTGGGGTGTATAACTGTATCTAACTACACATTAAACACTGAGACCTGTTGGGGTGTATAACTGTATCTAACTACACATTAAACACTGAGACCTGTTGGGGTGTGTAAATATATCTAACTACACATTAAACACTGAGACCTGTTGGGGTGTATAACTGTATCTAACTACACATTAAACACTGAGACCTGTTGGGGTCTACAACTTTCCTGTGGTGTTGGAGGTCTTCCCTGCAGTAGACTGGATCAGCTCCTCTGTCCCTCACTCATCTCTCTCTCCTCTCTCTTTACCTAGTGACCCTGTTCATCAGAACGTCATGGTGTTGGAGGTCTTCACTGTAGTAGACTGGATCAGCTCCTCTGTCCCTCACTCATCTCTCTCTCCTCTCTCTTTACCTAGTGACCCTGTTCATCAGAACGTCATGGTGTTGGAGGTCTTCACTGTAGTAGACTGGATCAGCTCCTCTGTCCCTCACTCATTTCTCTCTCCTCTCTCTTTACCTAGTGACCCTGTTCATCAGAAAGTCATGGTTGATGGAAAAAGATGCTCTCTTCAGCAGCGGTGAATAACCACAAACCTGTCAGTCCATCTCTGTACTTCTCCTTTCTCTCCTCTCTCCCTCCTCCCCTTTTCACACCAATGCACTTATCTTTAGACGCTGCCACCGCCCTCAACAACATCAGCAACAGCGAGAGGTGTGAAGTTTCCACAACAGAGTAAGAGTCAGTTTATCATGTACCTCTGCTTGGACGCTGCAACCTTGAACTCCATCAACAAGAGTTAGTTTATCATGAGAACATACAGACACCACTGACTGGAACTATCAACAACAAGAGTTAGTTTATCATGAGAACATACAGACACCACTGACTGGAACCAGCTGACAATATCAGTTGTAAAGGCTCCTTACTACTAACAGAAGGACAGTTGTAGTGTTATGTCTATGATGAATGATGTAAAGGCTTCAATGTGTTTTATATTCTAATTGTTCATGTAAAATTGGAAATTGCATTTTACTATAATGTAATTTTGTGTTGATCTTGAGCATCACCAGTTTATGGTGCCAACTTGCCAAATAAAGCTTCCAAGACCTGGAGGTTCCATGTGTTGTATCCTGATTTGTCCACTGGATGGCAGTGCTCCATGTATTGTATCCTGATCTGTCCACTAGATGGCAGTGCTCAATGTGTTGTATCCTGATTTGTCCACTAGATGGCAGTGTTCCATGTGTTGTATCCTGATCTGTCCACTAAAATCAAATCAAATCACATTTTATTTGTCACATACACATGGTTAGCAGATGTTAATCCGAGTGTAGTGAAATGCGTGTGCTTCTAGTTCCGACAATGCAGTAATAACCAATGAGTAATCTAACCTAACAATTTCACAACAACTACCTTATACACACAAGTGTAAAGGGATAAAGAATATGTACATAAAGATATATGAATGAGTGATGGTACAGAACGGCATAGGCAAGATGCAGTAGATGGTATGGAGTACAGTATATACATATGAGATGAGTAATGTATGGTATGTAAACATAAAAGTGGCATTGTTTAAGGGTTAATGCCACACGGTCAAGGTTAGGCTTGCACAGATCTCAAATCAAATGCTCTGAGTGTTCTCATATCACCTTCCCTGGGTGTTCTCATGTCACCTGCTCTGAGTGTTTTCATATAACCTGCTCTGAGTGTTCTCATATAACCTTCTCTGAGTGTTCTCATATAACCTTCTTCGAGTGTTCTCAAATCACCTGCTCTGAGTGTTCTCATATCACATTCTCTAAGTGTTCGCATATCACCTTCTCTCAGTGTTCTCATATCACAGTCTCTGAGTGTTCTAATATCACCTTCTCTCAGTGTTCTCATATGAACTGCTCTGAGTCTTTTCATATCACATGCTCTGAGTGTTCCCTTACCTTCTCTGGGTGTTCTCATACCAACTGTTCTGACTGTTCTAATATCACATTCTCTGAGTGTTCTAATATCACATGCTCTGAGTGTTCTCATATGACCTGCTCTGAGTGTTTTCATATCACATGCTCTGAGTGTTCCCTCACCTTCTCGGAGTGTTCTAATATCACCTTCTCTGAGTGTTCTCATATGACCTGCTCTGAGTGTTTTCATATCACATGCTCTGAGTGTTCCCTCACCTGCTCTGAGTGTTCTCATATCAACTTCTCTTAGAGTTCTCATATCACCTTCTCTGAGTGTTATATTATCACCTTCTCTGAGTGTTCTCATATCACCTTCTCTGAGTGTTCTCATATCACCTTCTCTGAGAGTTCTCATATCACCTTCTCTGAGAGTTCTCATATCACCTTCCTGAGTGTTCTAATATCACCTGCTCTGAGTTTTCTCATATCACCTTCTCTGAGAGTTATAATATCACCTGCTCTGAGTGTTCCTTCACCTGCTCTGAGTGCTCTCATACCAAATTCTCTGAGTGTTCTCATATAACCTTCTCTGAATTGTTCACATATCACCTGCTCTGAGAGTTCTCATATCATAGTCTCTGAGTGTTCTCTTAGCACCTTCTCTGAGTATTCTCATATCACCTTCTCTGAGTGTTCTCATATAACCTGCTCTGAGTGTTCTCACATCACCTTCTCTGAGAGTTCTCATATCATAGTCTCTGAGTGTTCTCATAGCACCTTCTCTGAGTGTTCTCATATAACCTAATATGAATGTTCCCTCACCTGCTCTGGCTATTCTCATATCAGCTGTTCAGAGTGTTCTCATATCACCTAATCTGAGATTTCTCATAACACCTTCTCTGAGAGTTCTCATATCACCTTCTCTGAGTGTTCACATATCATCTGCTCTGAGAGTTCTCATATCATAGTCTCTGAGTGTTCACTTATAACCTTCTCTGAGTGTTCTCATATCACCTTCTCTGAGTGTTCTCATATCACCTTCTCTGAGGGTTCTCATATAACCTGCTCTGAGTGTTCTCTCACCTGCTCTGGGTATTCTCATATCACCTGTTCTGAGTGTTCACATATAACCTTCTCTGAGTGTTCTCATTTCACCTCTGAGAGTTCTCATATAACCTGCTCAGAGTGTTCACATATCACCTGCTCTGAGTTTTCCTTCACCTTCTCGGAGTGGTCACATATCACCTGCTCTGAATTTTCTAAAATCACCTGCTCTGTGTGTTCTCATATCACATTCTCTGAGTGTTCTCATATCACTATCTCTGAATTTTCTCAAATCACCTGCTCTGAGTGTTCTCATATCACATTCTCTGAGTGTTCTCATATAACCTAATATGAATGTTCCCTCACCTGCTCTGGCTATTCTCATATCAGCTGTTCAGAGTGTTCTCATATCACCTAATCTGAGATTTCTCATAACACCTTCTCTGAGAGTTCTCATATCACCTTCTCTGAGTGTTCACATATCATCTGCTCTGAGAGTTCTCATATCATAGTCTCTGAGTGTTCACTTATAACCTTCTCTGAGTGTTCTCATATCACCTGCTCTGAGTGTTCTCATATCACATTCTCTGAGTGTTCTCATATAACCTAATATGAATGTTCCCTCACCTGCTCTGGCTATTCTCATATCAGCTGTTCAGAGTGTTCTCATATCACCTAATCTGAGATTTCTCATAACACCTTCTCTGAGAGTTCTCATATCACCTTCTCTGAGTGTTCACATATCATCTGCTCTGAGAGTTCTCATATCATAGTCTCTGAGTGTTCACTTATAACCTTCTCTGAGTGTTCTCATATCACCTTCTCTGAGTGTTCTCATATCACCTTCTCTGAGGGTTCTCATATAACCTGCTCTGAGTGTTCTCTCACCTGCTCTGGGTATTCTCATATCACCTGTTCTGAGTGTTCACATATAACCTTCTCTGAGTGTTCTCATTTCACCTCTGAGAGTTCTCATATAACCTGCTCAGAGTGTTCACATATCACCTGCTCTGAGTTTTCCTTCACCTTCTCGGAGTGGTCACATATCACCTGCTCTGAATTTTCTAAAATCACCTGCTCTGTGTGTTCTCATATCACTATCTCTGAATTTTCTCAAATCACCTGCTCTGAGTGTTCTCATATCATTATCTCTGAGTGTTCTCATATCACCTGTTCTGAGTGTTCTCATATCACCTTCTCTGGGTGTTCTAATATCACCTTCTCTGAGTTTTCTAATATCACCTGCTCTGAATGTTCTCATAGCACCTTTGTAGTAGCAGAATCAGAATTCTTTAGGTAACATTGATAACGAAGATGTTTTATTAATGTTCATAAGCATGCTTATGTGGATAAAGATACTTGGGCCCAGAGAGGGGAGAGGTCGGGTTAGTCTTATCTGTCAATGTGTCTGTACCTATTCCTAAACCATGTGAAGGGATGGTGTGATTAATGGGGAACCAGTTAGGTGGCTCCACAATGTCTGTGTGCCAGTCACTCACTCCTCTCTGTAAGCTTGTCCAGGAGGGGTTGTATTTTTTATGGGAGTATCTAGAAATTGACCATTGATATATGCCATTGGATGAGGTAATGTTTTTGGTTCTAAGTGGTACCAAGAATGAGATAAGAGCTTTGTTTAGGAGACCAAACTGAACGATAATTTATAGCCAATGCTGTCTGGCTATGGGTAACTCCTCTCTGAAGTAAAGTCTTTCTTTATGTAATGTTCCTAAAGACCTGTGGTTTGTCATGTCGACAAGGGGGTGGATCTTTGCTATAAAGGATCTCAGTTGCCAATATGTTGACACTCTCAGAGAATTCATTTATATACACTGAATTGATCTGAGAGTCACAGGGCTATGGTGAAGCTCATATAATTAAATATGGACTTTATGATAACTCTGACTTGTATGTGGTTTGCTCTCTCATGATTTGGTAATACAGGACATTTCCACGACACCTTCTCTGAGTGTTCTCATATCAACTTCTCTGAGTGTTCTCATATCAACTTCTCTGAGTGTTCTTATATCAACTTCTCTGAGTGTTCTCATATCACAGTCTCTGAGTGTTCCCTCAACTGCTCTAGGTGTTCTCATATCACCTGCTCCGAGTGTTCCCTCACCTGCTCCAAGTGCTCCCTCACCTTCTCCGAGTGTTCCCTCACCTGCTCCAAGTGCTCCCTCACCTTCTCCGAGTATTCCCTCACCTGCTCTGAGTGTTCTTATATCACCGGCTCTGAGTGTTCCCTCACCTGCTCTGAGTGTTCTCACATCACCTGGTCCGAGTGTTCCCTCACCTGCTCTGAGTGTTCCCTCACCTGCTCTGAGTGTTAACTCACATACTCTGAGTGTTCTCATATTACCTTCTCTGAAAGTTCTCATATCACCTGCTCTGAGTATTCTCATATCACCTTCTCTGAGTGTTCTAAAATCACCTGTTCTGAGTGTTCTCATATCACCTGTTCTGAATGTTCTCATATCACCTGTTCTGAATGTTCTCATATCACCTTCTCTGAGTGTTCTCATATCAACTTCTCTGAGTGTTCACATATCACCTGCTCTGAGTGTTTCCCCACCTGCTCTGAGTGTTCTCATATCACCTTCTCTGAGTGTTCTCATATCACCTTTGTTGGTTCTCCCTTTTCTTGGCCCTGTTATTTACTTAAAACTTGTTAAGCCTATGGGTTCCCCTACAGGAACTCCACCCCCCCCCCCGTTCAGCTGAAACGGTGGCGCAGGGAATGCAAAAATATTCTTAGAAATATTTAACCTCCACACATTAACAAGTCCAATACCTCAAATGAAAGATAAACACCTTGTTCATCTACCCAGCGTGTCAGATTTTTTAAATGTTTTACGGCGAAAACACAGCATATATTTATGTTAGACCACCACCAAAACAAAGAGAAAACGTAGCCATTTTGTAAAATATAAAATCACAAAAGCAGGATTAAAAAAATAATAATTCACTAACCTCTTGAAAATCTTCATCAGATGACAGTCATATGACATGTTACACAATACATTTATGTTTTGTTCGATAATATGCATTTTATATCCATAAATCTAGGTTTACATTGACGCCATGTTCAGAAAATTCTCCAAAATGTCCAGAGGAATTATAGAAAGCTACGCCAGATAACAGAAATACTCATCATAAACTTTGACTAAAGATACATGTTCTACATTTAACTAAAAAGATACACTGGTTCTTAATGCAACCGCTGTGTCACATTTTTTTTTTACGTTACGGAAAAAGCCTACCATGCAATAATCTGAGACGGCGCTCAGACGTAACAATATTTCTCTGCTATGTTGGAGTCAACAGAAATACAAAATTACAACATAAATATTCCCTTACCTTTGATGATATTCGATCAGAATGTAGTGCAAGGAGTCCTAGTTCAACAATAAATCGTTTTGTTTCATAATGTTCAATTCTAGTGTCCATGTAGCAGCATCTGCTACCACTTTCAGCTCAAATGCCCAAAAAATGACTTCTGGTCCAGGATAATTTTGCATCAAAACTTCCAAATGACATATTACAGGTCGACGAAACTGGTCAAACTAAGTGCAGAATCAATCTTCAGGATGTTATAATCATACAAATCGAATAGCATTCCAACCGGGCCATCCTAGTTCATCTGGGGCTGAATGGAACAGATAAAGCACTCCAACGCATACGCGCCTTCAAGCACATGAATCTTTTGCGACACTCTCGCACTTTCCTTCCCATTAGGTCAAAGTTCACAGCAAATGCTCCATTACACTTTCTACTGAATGAGGACATCTAGTGGAAGACATGGGAAGTATTTCCAGATCCATAACTTGTTGGGAAGGGAGGGGGCGATGACGTCATAGTTGCCCCAACTCTCAGGATTTCAAAACTAGTTTGCAAGATTGCCTGCCCTGTGAGTTCTGTTATACTCACAGACATAATTCAAACGGTTTTAGAAACGTCAGCGTGTTTTCTATCCAATATTAATTATAATATGCATATATTAGCAATTTAGGACAGATTTTGATGCAGTTCACTATGGGCAATCAAATCATCCAAAAGGGAAATACTGCCCCCTATCCTTAACAAGTTTTAACAAGTTAGGAATACTCAAAATGTGCATATATATATATATATATATATATATATATATATATGATTAAGATATTTTGAATTCAATTACAGCCGTAGATTGAAGTCAAAGATCAACATACAACTTATGTCTCTCTAAGTTCTGCCCCGAACAAAAGAAAGAAAGGATCTTATAGGATGTTATATACCCGAGATCAAACCTTATAATGTGATCTCCTATGTCAAACCCTGCATGTGCAGCTAAAACAACGAGTTATTCTTAACACAAGGTTTCTGAGAACCTGTCTCAGCGGTATGCAAATCTGCTGAGACAGGTCTGAAAAATACAGACAGGTCTGAAAAAATACAGACAGGTCTGAAAAATACAGACAGGTCTGAAAAATACAGACAGGTCTGAAAAATAAAACAAATAAACAAATAAATAAGTCTGAAAAGTCTTGAGTCAAAAAGTATTCAACCCCTTTGTCCCCTAAATAAGTTCAGGAGTAAAAATGTGCTTAACTTCTTGATATTTTCGTGAAAATGTTGCCTGATGCTAGCAGAGCCTAGCCATAGCATTATGCCATGATAAACTTACACAAATGCTTGCCTAGCTTTGGCTGTAAAGCATATTTTGAAAATCTGAGATGACAGGGTGATTAACAAAAGGCAAAGCCGTGTTCCAATATATTTCACTGGTGATTTTTCATGAATAGGAAGATTTTTCTAGGAAGATTTATGTCCGTTGCGTTATGCTAATTGGTGTCAGTCGATGATTACGCTTTAAGAATATTTGTGGATCAGCAACAGAGTGAAAAGAAGGAAACCTGAATACAAATATTCCAAAACATGACATTTTCAACCTCTCTGAGTCTGTAATACCAACATGTTTCAAGCAGACCACCATAGTCGCTGTGCCCAAGAATGTCAAGGTAACCTGCCTAGATGGCTACCGCCAAGTAGCATTCACGTCTGTAGCCATGGAGTGCTTTGAAAGGCTGGTCATGGCTCACATCTACACCATCATCCCGGAAACACTAGACCCACTACAATTCAAATACCGCCCCAACAGATCCACAGATGACGCAATCTCAATCGCACACCACACTGCCCTTTCCCAACTGGATAAAAGGAACAGCCACGAGCTGCCCAGTGCCCACAAAGCTCATCACTAAGCTAAGCACCATTGGCTAAACACCTCCCTCTGCAACTGGATCCTGGACTTCCTGATGGGCCGACCCAGGAGGTAAGGGTAGGCAACAACACATCTGACCCGCAACACTAGGGACCCTTAGGGGTGTGCACTAAGTCCCTTCCTGTACTCCCTGTTCACTCACGACTGCGTTGCCTAACACGACTCCAACACCATCATTAAGTTTGCAGACGACACAACGGTGGTAGGCCTGATCACTGACAACGATGAGACGGCCTACAGGGAGGGGCTCAGAGACCTGCAGTGTGGTGCAGTGTGGTGCCAGGACAACAAGCTCTCCCTCAATGATAGCAAGACAAAGGAGATGATCGTAGACTACATGAAAAGGAGGGCCGAACAGGCCCCCATTAACATCGCCGGGGCTGTAGTGGAGCGGGTTGAAAGTTTCATGGTCCTTGGTGTCCACATCACCAACAAACTATCACGGTCCAAACACACAAAGACAGTCATCAAGAGGGCACAACAATAGCTTTTCCCTCTCAGGAGACTGAAAAGATTGGTTCCCCAGATCCTCAAAAAGTTCTACAGCTGCACCATCGAGAGCATCCGGACCGGTTGCATCACCACCTGGTATGGCAACTGCTCGTCAGCCGACTGTAAGGCTCTACAGAGGGTAGTGCATACGGCCCAATACATCACTGGGGTCAAACTAAGTGCAGAATCAATCTTCAGGATGTTATAATCATACAGACCGAATAGCATTCCAACCGGGCCATCCTAGTTCATCTGGGGCTGGACCTATATAATAGCCGATGTCAGAGGAAGGCCCCAAAAATTGTCAGACTCCAGTCACCCAAGTCATAGACTGTTCTCTCTGCTACCGCATGGCAAGTGATACCGGAGCACGAAGTCTGGGATCAAAATGCTCCTCAACAGTTTCTACCCCCAAGCCATAAGACTCCAGATCAATTTTATAAATTGACCACCCGGACTATTTACATTCCCCCCTTTGTTTTTTACACTGCTGCTACTTGCTGTTTATTATGTATTTATTATGTATTCATAGTCACTTTATCCTACATGTACAAATTACCTTGTCTAACCTGTATCCCCACACATTGACTTGGTACCAGGCACCCCCTGTATTTAGCCTCCTTATTGTTATGTCATTTTATTGTGTTACTTTATATTTTCTTTTTTACTTTAGTTTATTTTAGTAAATATTTTCTTAACTCTACTTTTCTTAACTCTATTTCTTGAACTACATTGTTTGGGAGGGGCTTGTTGTATTCGGAGCATGTGACAAATACAATTTTATTTTATTTGATAGCATGGTGTGAGAATTGTAGGTCGAGTAATCTGATCCTAGATCTGTGGTTAGGGACAACTTCTATTTAAAGTATCATCCATGTCTGCAGCCAGGGAATGTAATAGATGTATCACAGTGTTCAGCATTACACCATTTAACACATGGAACACTGCCATCTAGTGGACACATGGAGCACTGCCATCTAGTGGACAAGTTAGGATACAACACATGGAGCACTGCATGTAGTGGACAAATCAGGATACAACACATGGAGCACTGCATGTAGTGGACAAATCAGGATACAACACATGGAGCACTGTCATCTACTGGACATATCAGGATATAACACATGGAACACTGCCAGCTAGTGGACAGATCAGGATACAACACATGGAACACTGCCATCTAGTGGACACATCAGGATACAACACGTGGAACACTGCCATCTAGTGGACAAATCAGGAAACAACACATTGAGCACTGCCATCTAGTGGACACATCAGGATACAACACACGGAACACTGTCATCTAGTGGACAAATCAGGATCATGGATCCTCCAGGTCTTGGAAGCTTTATTTGGCAAGTTGGCACCATAAACTGGTGTTGGTCAAGATAAACACACAATGACATTGTAGTAAACATTGTAGTAAAATACAATTTAGAATTTTACATGAACAATTAGAATATAAAACACATTGAATCCTTTACATCATTCATCATGGACACAACACTACAACTCTCCTTCTGTTAGTAGTAATGAGGCCTTTACATCATTCATCATGGACAAAACACTACAACTCTCCTTCTGTTAGTAGTATTGAAGTCTTTAATGAAGTCTTTACAACAATCATCATGGACATAACACTACAACTTTCCTTCTTGTTGTTGATAGTTCCAGTCAATGGTGTCTGTATGTTCTCATGATAAACCAACTCTTGTTGATGGTTCCAGTCACTGGTGTCTGTATGTTCTCATGATAAACCAACTCTTGTTGATAGTTCCAGTCAGTGGTGTCTGTATGTTCTCATGATAAACCAACTCTTGTTGATAGTTCCAGTCAGTGGTGTCTGTATGTTCTCATGATAAACTGACTCTTGTTGTTGATAGTTCCAGTCAGTGGTGTCTGTATGTTCTCATGATAAACTAACTCTTGTTGTTGATAGTTCCAGTGAGTGGTGTCTATATGTTCTCATGATAAACTAACTCTAACTCTGTTGATGGAGGTCAAGGCTGCAGCGCCTTTGGAAACTATTCAGACCCCTTGACCTTTTCCACATTTTATTACAGCTTTATTCTGAAATGGATAAAAAATAAAATAAAAAAATACTTAACAATCTAATTCCTCTCGAAGCAAAAAATAAAATAATAGTTTTGCTAATTTATTAAATATAAAAAATAAAAATATCACATTTACGTCAGTATTCAGACCCTTTACTTAGTACTTTGTTGAAGCACCTTTGGCAGTGATTGCAGCCTGGAGTCTTCTTGGTTATGACGCTACAAGCTTGGCACACCTGTATACATGGGGAGCATCGCTGTACAGCTATTTTCAGATCTCTCCAGAGATGATCAAACGGGTTGAAATCTGAACTCTGACTGGGCAACTCAAGGACTTTCAGAGACTTGTCCCAAAGCCATTCCTGTGTTGTCTTGGCTGTGCGCTAAGGGTCGTTGTCCTGTTGGAAGGTGAACCTTCGCCGAAGTCTGAGGTCCTGAGCACTCTGGTGCAGGTTTTCATCAAGGATCTCTCTGTACTTTGCTTGGTTCATCTTTGCCTCTATCCTGACGAGTCTCCCAGTCCCTGATGCATGATGCTGCCACCACCATGCTTCTCCGTAGGGATGGTGCCAGGTTTCCTCCAGATGTGACGCTTGGCCTTAAGGCCAAAGTGTTCAATATTGAATTCATCAGACCAGAGAATCTTGTTTCTCGTGGTCTGAGAGTCTATAGGTGCCTTTTGGCAAACTCCAAGCAGGCTTTTAGTGAGAAATGTCTTCCGTCTGGCCACTTCCATTTAAGAATGATGGAGGCCACTGTGTTCTTGGGGACCTTCAATGCTGCAGAATGTTTTTGGTATCCTTCCCCAGATCTGTGCCTCGACACAATCATGCTCTACAGACAATTCCTTCAACATCATGGCTTGTTTTTTGCTCTGACATGCACTGTCAACTATGAGACCTTGTATAGACAGGTGTGTGCCTTTCCAATTGATGTCCAATTAATTGTATTTACCACAGATGGACTCCAATCAAGTTTTAGAAACATTTCAATGATGGTCAACGGAAACAGGAAGCACCTGAGCTCAATTTCATATCTCACAGCAACGGTTCTGAATACTTATGTAAATATGATATTTATGTTTTTAATTCTAATAAATTAGCTAAAATGTCTTTCTCTTTGTCATTTTGGGGTATTGCGTGTGTATACAGTAGCTGAGGAAATTTGATTTAATACATTTTAGAATAAGGTTGTAACGTAATAAAATGTGTATAAAGTGAATCTTCTGAATACTTTCTGAATACAGACGTACGTTCGCATAAAATCTTGATGATCTGTTTGCTGCAGCAGTCAACAAAGGGGGAGAAAGAAGGTACATGTCATGCATGTGTGTGTATGTGTGTGTTGCAGCGGTGTTGTGTTGTGGATGTGCGTTATGTGCCTGTGAGGATTCATTGTGTTTTGGCAGAGAGAAATTCAAAGTATTTCCAGCTCAGGGAAAACTTCTATACTGCTGCAGAACAGCCACACCTGTACAACCTGCGGCTGTACATTACTGCGTTTGTAAATAGAGCCAAAATGTAGTCAGTTTCTCTTTTAACCAGTTTTTTTCTTTGTATTGTTTTAACCTCAGCGGGTGAAGGAGGTTATTGGAGAGACAGAGCTTACAGTGGAGAAGGAGTTTTTTTATGAGACAGTTTACAGGGAGGGGCCCTGGGAGAGTGGTGCCAGGGAAATAACCTCTCACTCAAAGTAAACAAAACAAGGGACTTCAGGAAAAAGCAGAGGGAGCACCCCTTTATCCACATCGATGGGAGTGGAGAAGGTGGAAAGCTTCAATATAACACTGACAAACTGAAATGGTCAATCAACACAGACAGTGTGGTGATGAAGGCGCAACAGTGCTTCTTCAACCTCAGGACTCTGAAAAAATTTGGCTTGGCACCTAAAACCCTCACAAACTTGGAGATGTCTCGCCTTCCCAGACCAAGGAGTTAAGTGAGGTGCTTATGAAAAAGAAATATGTTTTCTTCCTTACTTGAAAACACCAATCACATCCATCATGACATCATGACACTTCCGGGGCATCAAAAACCTTATTGGTTGCCAGAGGCGAAGAGAGTGGCAATAAAATAAGAAGTGAGGAAGATGTTGGAGCTGAAAGTCATTGAAGTATCACCAAAGGTTCCTCTGACCCAGTTTGTGAGAAGATTGTATTCTTTACTCCAGATGGCCTGTTCCAATGTTTGTCCAATTAATTTAGAGCAAAGAGCAAAGCCCTTTGGACTTCATGGAGCCAAAGCCATGTTTCAAAGGCTGATGGACAGCATTCTGCGCCCACATCAATCCTATGCTGCAGCCTACCTAGATGATGTGATAATCCACAGCTTGGGAGGAAATAATCCGATTAGCAGAAGGTCGTTGAGGGTCTTTGGGCAAGCAGGACTCACGACCAACCCAAGGAAATGGACGCTGGGGGTAAGTGAAGCAGACTATCTGGGCAAGGGTTGATCAAACCACAAGAGAAGAAGGTCGCTGCGATCCAGAATTGGCCTCGACCTGTAAATTAGAAAAAGGCATGTGCTTTTCTGGGATTATTATTACAGACATTTCATCCAGGAATATGCCATCATTTCAGGACCCCTGTGTGACCTGACCTGGAAGGCCAGACCTGTCATGGTACAGTGTCTGTCTGTGTGTAATGGATTTCTTCATCTGAACGAGAGGCGGACCAAAGCGCAGCGTGGTTGTTTTGATTCATGTTTTAATAAATCCCTTCACATGAACAAACTAACAAAAACAAGAAATGTGAAAACTCAAAACAGTCCTATCTGGTGCAAACACAGAGACAGGAACAATCACCCACAAACACACAGTGACACCCAGGCTACCTAAGTATGATTCTCAATCAGAGACAACTAATGACACCTGCCTCTGATTGAGAACCATACTAGGCCGAAACATAGAAAACCCCAAATCATAGAAAATCAAACATAGACTGCCCACCCAACTCACGCCCTGACCATACTAAATAAATACAAAACAAAGGAAATAAAGGTCAGAACGTGACACTGTGTGTGTTTTGAGTTGCCTGTTTGTGCATGTTTGTTTATCTCTGTCTGTTTCCCGTGTGACTCATTTGGTAGAGCATGGCGGTTGCAACGCCAGGGTTGTGGGTTTGATTCCCACAGGGGACCAGAACAGGACGAAGTACAATAATGTATTAACTCACTACTGTTGCTCTGGACAAGAGTTAAATTACCTAAAAATACATGTAAAATGAGGAACAGAGGTGTTCAACATGATGTTGTTCAGATACAGCTACAAACAGACACAGATCTACTGCTCTGATACCTCTATGTGGGGTGGAGACAGCCTCTATTTTTACTAAAACTCTCAGCTGTACCTCTAATTTCCTGAAAAGGGTCACATATGTGTGTGACAAAGGGACATTGGTGTTAACTATGGGTGATGTTGTTCACATAAAGCTGTAAGGACATTGCATTTGGCGACTTTGGGTATTTTGAGCATCATGTTATACTGTTTAAATGTCAGCCACCAGACCAGAGCATCATGTTAAAGGGTCCATACTCTGTACCTGGTTATTACCAAGGGGCTTTCTACTGGGCCCACCCATAACCACAGACATACTCTGTACCTGGTTATTACCAAGGGGCTTTCTGCTGGGCCCACCCATAACCACAGCCATACTCTGGACCTGGTTATTACCAAGGGGCTTTCTACTGGGCCCACCCATAACCACAGCCATACTCTGGACCTGGTTATTACCAAGGGGCTTTCTACTGGGCCCACCCATAACCACAGCCATACTCTGGACCTGGTTATTACCAAGGGGCTTTCTACTGGGCCCACCCATAACCACAGCCATACTCTGGACCTGGTTATTACCAAGGGGCTTTCTACTGGGCCCACCCATAACCACAGCCATACTCTGGACCTGGTTATTACCAAGGGGCTTTCTACTGGGCCCACCCATAACCACAGCCATACTCTGGACCTGGTTATTACCAAGGGGCTTTCTACTGGGCCCACCCATAACCACAGCCATACTCTGGACCTGGTTATTACCAAGGGGCTTTCTACTGGGCCCACCCATAACCACAGCCATACTCTGGACCTGGTTATTACCAAGGGGTTTTCTACTGGGCCCACCCATAACCACAGCCATACTCTGGGCCTGGTTATTACCAAGGGGCTTTCTACTGGGCCCACCCATAACCACAGCCATACTCTGGACCTGGTTATTACCAAGGAGCTTTCTACTGGGCCCACCCATAACCACAGCCATACTCTGGACCTGGTTATTACCAAGGGGTTTTCTACTGGGCCCACCCATAACCACAGCCATACTCTGGGCCTGGTTATTACCAAAGGGCTTTCTACTGGGCCCACCCATAACCACAGTCATACTCTGGACCTGGTTATTACCAAGGGGTTTTCTACTGGGCCCACCCATAACCACAGCCATACTCTGGACCTGGTTATTACCAAGGGGTTTTCTACTGGGCCCACCCATAACCACAGCCATATTCTGGACCTGGTTATTACCAAGGGGCTTTCTACTGGGCCCACCCATAACCACAGCCATACTCTGGACCTGGTTATTACCAAGGGGCTTTCTACTGGGCCCACCCATAACCACAGCCATACTCTGGACCTGGTTATTACCAAGGGGCTTTCTACTGGGCCCACCCATAACCACAGCCATACTCTGGACCTGGTTATTACCAAGGGGCTTTCTACTGGGCCCACCCATAACCACAGCTGTACTCTGGACCTGGTTATTACCAAGGGGCTTTCTGCTGGGCCCACCCATAACCATAGCCATACTCTGGACCTGGTTATTACCAAGGGTCTTTCTACTGGGCCCACCCATAACCACAGCCATACTCTGGACCTGGTTATTACCAAGGGGCTTTCTACTGGGCCCACCCATAACCACAGCCATATTCTGGACCTGGTTATTACCAAGGGGCTTTCTACTGGGCCCACCCATAACCACAGCCATACTCTGGACCTGGTTATTACCAAGGGGCTTTCTACTGGGCCCACCCATAACCACAGCCATACTCTGGACCTGGTTATTACCAAGGGGCTTTCTACTGGGCCCACCCATAACCACAGCCATACTCTGGACCTGGTTATTACCAAGGGGCTTTCTACTGGGCCCACCCATAACCACAGCTGTACTCTGGACCTGGTTATTACCAAGGGGCTTTCTGCTGGGCCCACCCATAACCATAGCCATACTCTGGACCTGGTTATTACCAAGGGTCTTTCTACTGGGCCCACCCATAACCACAGCCATACTCTGGACCTGGTTATTACCAAGGGGCTTTCTACTGGGCCCACCCATAACCACAGCCATACTCTGGACCTGGTTATTACCAAGGGGTTTTCTACTGGGCCCACCCATAACCACAGCCATACTCTGGGCCTGGTTATTACCAAGGGGCTTTCTACTGGGCCCACCCATAACCACAGCCATACTCTGGACCTGGTTATTACCAAGGGGCTTTCTACTGGGCCCACCCATAACCACAGCCATACTCTGGACCTGGTTATTACCAAGGGGTTTTCTACTGGGCCCACCCATAACCACAGCCATACTCTGGACCTGGTTATTACCAAGGGGTTTTCTACTGGGCCCACCCATAACCACAGCCATACTCTGGGCCTGGTTATTACCAAGGGGCTTTCTACTGGGCCCACCCATAACCACAGCCATACTCTGGGCCTGGTTATTACCAAGGGGCTTTCTACTGGGCCCACCCATAACCACAGCCATACTCTGGACCTGGTTATTACCAAGGGGCTTTCTACTGGGCCCACCCATAACCACAGCCATACTCTGGACCTGGTTATTACCAAGGGGTTTTCTACTGGGCCCACCCATAACCACAGCCATACTCTGGGCCTGGTTATTACCAAGGGGCTTTCTACTGGGCCCACCCATAACCACAGCCATACTCTGGACCTGGTTATTACCAAGGGGCTTTCTACTGGGCCCACCCATAACCACAGCCATACTCTGGACCTGGTTATTACCAAGGGGTTTTCTACTGGGCCCACCCATAACCACAGCCATACTCTGGACCTGGTTATTACCAAGGGGTTTTCTACTGGGCCCACACATAACCACAGCCATACTCTGGGCCTGGTTATTACCAAGGGGCTTTCTACTGGGCCCACCCATAACCACAGCCATACTCTGGACCTGGTTATTACCAAGGGGCTTTCTACTGGGCCCACCCATAACCACAGCCATACTCTGGACCTGGTTATTACCAAGGGGTTTTCTACTGGGCCCACCCATAACCACAGCCATACTCTGGGCCTGGTTATTACCAAAGGGCTTTCTACTGGGCCCACCCATAACCACAGCCATACTCTGGACCTGGTTATTACCAAGGGGTTTTCTACTGGGCCCACCCATAACCACAGCCATACTCTGGACCTGGTTATTACCAAGGGGTTTTCTACTGGGCCCACCCATAACCACAGCCATACTCTGGACCTGGTTATTACCAAGGGGCTTTCTACTGGGCCCACCCATAACCACAGCCATACTCTGGACCTGGTTATTACCAAGGGGCTTTCTACTGGGCCCACCCATAACCACAGCCATACTCTGGACCTGGTTATTACCAAGGGGCTTTCTACTGGGCCCACCCATAACCACAGCCATACTCTGGACCTGGTTATTACCAAGGGGCTTTCTGCTGGGCCCACCCATTACCATAGCCATACTCTGGACCTGGTTATTACCAAGGGTCTTTCTACTGGGCCCACCCATAACCACAGCCATACTCTGGACCTGGTTATTACCAAGGGGCTTTCTACTGGGCCCACCCATAACCACAGCCATACTCTGGACCTGGTTATTACCAAGGGGTTTTCTACTGGGCCCACCCATAACCACAGCCATACTCTGGACCTGGTTATTACCAAGGGGTTTTCTACTGGGCCCACCCATAACCACAGCCATACTCTGGACCTGGTTATTACCAAGGGGCTTTCTACTGGGCCCACCCATAACCACCCATTCTACTGGGCCCACCCATAACCACAGCCATACTCTGGACCTGGTTATTACCAAGGGGTTTCTATTGACATATCCTCTATTGTTGATGTTGCTTTATCTGATCACCACTGGGGATTTATACTACCTTGTTGCCCATAACAGAGTAACACTGAACCCATTATTAAGAAACACTATCTGACCTCTGAAGTTGATACAGATTTTATTGAGTTAATGAACTCCTCCACCTATTCTGGCTTCCTCTTGTGATGATATTTAATTTTTTATTTTTTTTTATTTTAAGGGGTGCATCAGCTTAATATTGCGGAAAAATTGTTGCTTCCATGTTTGCATCCATTTCCAATCCCTCATATTTTTTTATTTTGATAAATATATATATCCAAATACATACACATACAGTGTATTACTGCACTACACATGTATAGACATACTTTTTTTTAGAATAGACCTTTATTATTACCCTACCACCCTTCCACCAGTTGGAGTAAACTAATAAACAATAACACTTAGGCTTCTACCTTCAGTTTATACAACTTATACACATTTTACAGACACAATCTATTTTACAATAGTTATATTTTGTTTGTTCTTAGTCCTTACTCTTTTTCTGATGTCCATCCAGTTTGATTTCTATTTGTAACTATGCTATTTCACAACATTTCTGAACCTATATACATTTTACAGACCCCGTATGTTTTACATTGGTTCTTGTTATTAGTCCCTCCCTTCAGCTCCATTCAACCCCTCCCATCTTTCTCTCAACACCATCCATTTTGGATTTCTATTTCTATCTATTTTGCGGTGATGCTTCACAAAAGTACTGAACCATTCTATTCTCATAGCTTCTACAGCTTGTTAATTAAAGATAAACATTTTTGCTAAAATAATTATTATATTATTGATTGACTATGGCTTTTCAAATCACCCAGCATTATTCTTCAGTCATTCCTGGACCTGTGCCCAGAACCGAGCTTCATATGGACAATACCAAAATAAATGATCTAATGACTCTGCCTCCTCACATCAAAATCTGCAGAGCTGGGAAGATTGTATCCCCCCATATATATAACATTCTATTGGTTGCAAGAATTTTGTATAGTAATTTAAATTGAAAAATTGGAAGTTTTGAATCCAGTGTTGTTTTGCATAAACCATGTATTTTTTATTTTATTTAATTTAATTTTTTTATCCTTTATTTAACCAGGTCTATATAAGGGTTGGTCTATATCAGGGGTTAGCTGCATGTGCGACTTATATTTATGATATCATTCACTAAATGTATACCCTTTTTTAAACATTTCTTCGATAAATACAGTTTTTTTAATCAATTTGAATTTAACTACAATATTTGTTGTACTATTTGTTTCGTCTTTTCAGGTGGATTAAACTGAAATTGCAACCAACTTTCTAAGGCTTGTTTAAAAAATAAAGATATTTTGGAGATTATTTCCTTTTCAAACAACTGAAAGTAATCTGAATAAAGGGGAAAAGGCCCTTCCTGAATGTCTGTGTTAGCTGCATGTGTGACATGACAACTCCACAAGTCCTATTTATGATATAATTCACAAATTATACCTTTTTTTTAACAATTAGTATATTTAAGTTTAACCACAATATTTGTTCTGTATTTTCAGATTAAACTGAAATTGCCAACTTTCTAAGAGGAACCTATACATAAACAATTATGACACATTATTCTGGAGATTATTTCCTTTTTTCAAATAACCAAAAGTGAGGAAGGTAGTAGGCAAAACCAAATAGGTAAGATATGACTAAAGAGTTAATCAGGGTTTTTCCACAAATAGAGAGGTATTTTCCTTTCATGGTAGCAAGATCTTATCTATTTTTGCTAACTTTCTATACAAACATTTTGGAGTGAGACATTTCTTTCATGTGGGATTTGAGAGTCCACATCTCCGTCAGACCATTTTATTGGTAAACTACACGGTAATGTAAAATTAGCATATTTTTTTTTTGTGATCCAATAATTATCATAAAATAATACTTATTTTCCACCATAATTTGCAAATAAATTCATAAAAAATCCTACAATGTGATTTTCTGGATTTTTTTCTCTCATTTTGTCTGTCATCGTTGAAGTGTACCTATGATGAAAATTACAGGCCTCTCTCATCTTTTTAAGTGGGTGAACTTGCACAATTGGTGGCTGACTAAATACTTTTTTGCCCCACTGTACTTCCAAAGCTGTGGCAAAAAATCTTAAGGACAACAAAGTCAAGGTATTGGAGTGGCCATCACAAAGCCCTGACCTCAATCCTATAGAAAATTTGTGGGCAGAACTGAAAAAGTGTGTGTGAGCAAGGAGTCCTATACAAACCTGACTCAGTTACACCAGCTCTGTCAGGAGCAATGGGCCAAAATACACTCAACTTATTGTGGGAAGCTTGTGGAAGGCTAACGTTTGACCCAAGTTCAATAATTTAAAGGCAATGCTACCAAATACTAATTGAATGTATGTAAACTGCTGACCCACTGGGAATGTGATGAAAAAATAAAAGCTGAAATCACTCTCTACTATTATTTTGCCATTTCACATTCTTAAAATAAAGTGGTGTTCCTAACTGACCTAAGACAGGGAATTTTTACTATGATTAAATGTCAGGAATTGTAAAACTGAGTTTAAATGTGTTTGTTTAATGTGGAAGGACCATCAGAGGGCAGGCTGGGCTCATGGATAGTAGCCCAACAAGGCATGTGAGGTAACCAGAGGCAATTAAGCACAGCTGACGGTACTAATGAGATTCTCTTTCCCCTATAAGAGAGAGGAGGGAACCAGCAGGAAGGGGGGGAAGGGGGGAAGATAAACTATCTCTGTAGAATGGCTACTGAAAGAAGGGAGCCATCCAAGAAGATCCATTAAGACGGTGACAAATCTGTGATTGTATTGTAGTTTATAGTTTAAAGATAATCTTCTCGTGTTCCTGTTTCATCTAAAGAAGACGATGTATGTATCCTTGAGATATTTTCATTGATTGTGTTGGATTTGTATTGTCAGAAATCTCTCAATAGAGAACTGTGTTCAACCAAGAGAACATACTCCTGACTCGTTTATTCCACCTTTCCTCTTTTACCCCAAATTATTTGGTCCGCTCACACTAAGGTGTATGTAAACTTCTGACTTCAAATGTATGTGGTGATCTGACTGCATTCAGTCCTCTAGCAACACTTTTTTTAAACGTTTGGTGCCAGAGAGAATGGCATAAGAAAGTAGTCAAGACGACTAGCTTGATTAAGCCTCCGCCATGTATATCTCATCAGGTCAGGGTATTTAAGACTCCATACATCCACTAATTCCAATATATCCATGATTTCCTTAAGTGTAGATAGTTTGTAGTGGGATTTCCTTTCTGGTCCATAGAGGTATTTAAGACTGTATTAAAATATCCCACCAGAATAATAGTCAGTTGCTTGTAGAGTTGAGTTGTTAAATTCTTATATTTTCAAAGAAATTTGGATCATAATTTTTTTTGAGTTAATTTTTTAGGCTAATAAGCCATATCTGGTTATTGTCCAATAATTTAGTATTTAAAATAATCCATCTACCTTCTGTTTGGACAATTTCACATGTGGATCAACATTACTGTTAATTAAAACCATCACCCCTTTTGAATTTCTTTGTCCATGGGAGAAATATATTTCACCCCCCCAGCTCTTAAAAAAAAATTGTTGAATGAGTTTCCTGTAAACAATATTATTTTCCTTCTCTTTTAGCCAATGTAGTGGACATTTCCTGTATTTACCAAATCATGAGAGCAAACCACACACAAGTCAGAGTTATAAAGTCCATCTTTAATTATATGAGCTCCATCACAACCCTGTGACTCTCAGATCAATTCAGTGTCTATAAATGAATTCTCTGAGAGTCCTTACACATTGCAACTGAGATCCTTTATAGCAAAGACACACATAGCCAGACAGCATTGGCTATAAATTATCGTTCTGCTTTGTCTCCTAAACTATGTTCTTATCTCGCTCTCAGGACCATAAAACAAAACCTCATCAACAGGCAAATATCAAATACATTCCTCCTGGACACAGACATTGTGGAGCCAAGAGATAATTGGTTTAAAAGATTTACATATGAAGACAAGCTCTGCGGCGAGAACAGAGAACAGATAACTGCAACCGGCCAACAGTATTATCCAAAAATAGAATTCTAATGACAAATAAGCATGCAATAAAATAAATAAAACATATTATTTATAAATGTAAAATAAATAATTCTGATTCCGCCACGACACCAGGTAAATACTGATCGTCTTTTCCTATTATCTGCTAAGCAGATACAGTTGTAATTGGCTATACGTATTTCACCACTCACCATTAGGAGACACAACTTTCAATTCTATTTATTTATTTAAAACACATGTTCATAAACGTACCATTAAAAAGTAACATGATGATTGTCTATATGGCTGTACCATGATATTTGCATTGCTACTAAGTAAACCTCCAATTGGTCCCCACTATTCCACCTGCTAAAAGCCCTCCTCATCCGGAGTTGGGTTGTCATCCCAATGCCTGGCAGACCACCCCTGACGCACCAGATCCCATGGCCCTGACCAGACTGGGATCCATCCTTGGAAATGAGACCACAGTGCCACCCACAGAACAGAAGTAGATCAACCGCCAAATGCATTTCCATCGCCCTCACCTCTATTAGTATTATATATTATATTATATATAGCCATCACAAGAAAATATATATATAATCCTATTTCTTATTTTCCATAATTAGCTATTAATATTTGTTGTAATGTATGCAAAAGTCTCACCATGACCAAAATTAAATTTTTACAAGCAATTATTATATTAGCAAAACAATTATTGTGAATCATCCTATATATTTTTTCATCCTATATATATATTTTTTTACCTTTATTTAACTAGGCAAGTCAGTTAAGAACAAATTGTTATTTTCAATGACGGCCTAGGAACAGTGGGTTAACTGCCTGTTCAGGGGCAGAACGACAGATTTGTACCTTGTCAGCTCAGGGGTTTGAACTTGCAACCTTCCGGTTACTCGACCAACGCTCTAAGCACTTAGGCTACCCTGCCGCCCCAGCACCTTGGGTCCCAGCAAGTCTTTTACCCAGGCTTTTAACCATTATTTTATCTTTAAATTTGGCAAAGATTTGGCGTTCATATCTCTGCCCTCTGTCTGAAGCGGTGAACACTTTCAAGTTGGATTTTGTTGAAAGTTGGCGTGGGATCTGAAGCGCTCTAACTACAGATTCAGGAACTTCTCCTTCTTTCTCTTGGATACCTGTAAGTACCTGATTCTCTCTCATGGATCTAGTCTGTATGTCAAGGCTTCTCTCAGAACAGTGTTCTCCTTTTTAAGTTCATTAACATCAGTTTCAATCTTATTCACTGTCATTTTTAGCTTGTTTTTCCTTCTCCAATGTCGCAGCTTTTTCATCACTCATCTCGAGGCTTGCCTTCAACTCTTTTATATCCTAATTCAACCCAGTTTGACATTTTAACAGATTGGTTTCGAAATTTTACCATTCCCGGTGGGGAAAATATGAAATCATCTGTAGAAGAGTCACATTTTCATTTTGAAATCGGTTCCGTCATGTTTGGCTTGTTTTCGTAATATTTGTAGTTTTAAGATTTGTTTTGTTATCCAGATTGAAGGTTATATAAGAAGTAATGCAGTCAGTCCTCAACTCTTAGCCAAGAGAGACTGGCATTCATAATATTTATATCAGCCCTCTGATTACAGTGAAGAGCAAGACGTGCCGCTCTGTTCTGGGCAGGCTGCAGCTTAACTAGGTCTTTCCTTGCAGCACTGGACCATATGACTGGAAAATAATCAAGATAAGATAACACTTGAGCCTGAAGGACTTATTTTGTGAAGTGCTGCAACCGAGGACTTGCTTTGTGGAGTGTTGCAACCGAGGACAGATGATTTTTACACTCTATGCGTTTCAGAAGTCCACAGTGAGCTTGTGTGGCTTACCACATTGCGGCTGAGCCATTATTGCTCCTAGGAGCTTCCACTTCACAATAACAATACTTATAGTTGACCGAGGCAGCTTTAGCAGGGCACAAATGTGACGAACTGACTTGCTGGAAAGGTAGCATTCTAAGATGGTGCCAAAAAGTCACTGAGCTCTTCAGCCTGTCATGTGCCTGTGAGCAACGGGTTTGGCTGAACAGGACAAATCCACTAATTTGAAGGGGTGTCCACATACTTTTGGCCATGTAGTGGATTTTGTACTGCTGATCTCCTACTCTGAAACAGAGGATAGAATTACTGTTGGTATGGTTACCAACAGTCGGACAGGGTGTTAGGGTTCGTTCCTTTCATCCTTGTCAATCATTGGCTCATTGGCTCATTGGTAAAATTATCATTTTGACAATATCTTTAATTAAATCATTTAAAAAAAACGTTATTAATGAAATTTGCAGACAGAGACATTATTATGCATTTCTAAGATGGGTCTTTTATAATAGGCAGAGAGAGAGAACTAGAAAACAACTGTGGACCAATTCTAAACCTCTACAATGAATATATATATATATTGTTCATCTGTAGCCTAGGACCTTATACATGTAAGGAGGGAGGGGTCTTATAACCCCTCCCATTCTATTAATACAACATTAGCATAATCAATTATTCTAATACATCAAACATTTTGGTACAACCCTTATCATGACCCTTAGGTGAACCTGACAGGGGCCACATTGTCTCCCAACCCCTCCTGTCTCAGCCTCCAGTATTTATGCTGCAGTAGTTTATGTGTCGGGGGGCTAGGGTCAGTCTGTTATATCTGGAGTATTTCTCCTGTCTTATATAGTTTAGTCCTGTGTGAATTTAAGTATGCTCTCTCTAATTCTCTCCTTCTCTCTTTCTCTCTTTCTTTCTCTCTCTCTGAGGACCTGAGCCATAGGACCATGCCTCAGGACTACCTGACATGATGACTCCTTGCTGTCCCCAGTCCACCTGGTCGTGCTGCTGCTCCAGATTCAACTGTTTTGCCTGCCTCTATATTAAACTATATAGATATTGAACTATATAGATATTAAACTATATAGATATTAAACCATATAGATATTAAACTATATAGATATTAAACTATACAGATATTAAACTATATAGATATTAAACTATATAGATATTAAACTATATAGCTATTAAACTATGAAACAGAGGAAGAGGCTATACTTCCTCTACCACTGTATAGTTCTATAGATATGAGAGTATTGACTAGCTGATGAAACAGAGAGAGTAGATTATCTTGTCTATACTTCCTCTACCACTGTATATTTCTATAGATCTGAGAGTATTGACTAGCTGATGAAACAGAGAGAGTAGATTATCTTGTCTATACTTCCTCTACCACTGTATAGTTCTATAGGTCTGAGAGTATTGACTAGCTGATGAAACAGAGAGAGTAGATTATCTTGTCTATACTTCCTCTACCACTGTATAGTTCTATAGGTCTGAGAGTATTGACTAGGTGATGAAACAGAGAGCGTAGATTATCTTGTCTATACTTCCTCTACCACTGTATATTTCTATAGATCTGAGAGCATTGACTAGGTAATGAAACAGAGGAAGAGAGAATATATTATCATTAGATCTTGTCTATACTTCCTCTACCACTGTATATTTTCTTCAATACCACCCATCCTACCCCTAACCCTAGATCGGGGTCATGTCCATTAAAGCCAACCATTCCCATGATCTCAACTGTGTGATTCTGAGAGGAGTGAACTCTAACCCCTACTACTGTAGATCTGAGAGGCTTGACCTCTAACCCCTATTACTGTAGATCTGAGAGGATTGACCTCTATCCCCTATTATCAAACACTACTATTAGGGAGTAGGAGCTAGAGAGTAGGGGTTAGAGAGTAGGGGCTAGAGAGTAGGGGTTAGAGAGTAGAGGCTAGGGAGTAGGGGCTAGGGAGTAGAGGCTAGAGAGTAGGGGCTAGAGAGTAGGGGCTAGGGAGTAGGGGCTAGAGATTAGGGGCTAGAGAGTAGGGGCTAAAGAGTAGAGAATAGGGGCTAGAGTGTAGAGAGTAGAGAAAAGGGGCGAGAGAATAGGGGCTAGAGAGTAGAGAATAGGGGCTAGAGAGTAGAGAATGGGGACAAGAGAGTAGGGGCTAGAGAGTAGGGAGTAGGGACTAGAGATTAGGGGCTAGAGAGTAGGGGCTAGAGAGTAGCGAATAGGGGCTAGAGAGTAGGGGCAAGAGGGAAGGCGCTAGAGTAGAGAGTAGAGATTAGGGAATAAAGAGTTGAGAGTAGAGAGTATGGGCTAGAGATTAGGGGCTAGAGAGTAGGGGATATAGAGTAGGGGCTAGAGAGTAGAGAATGGGGGCTATAGAGTAGGGGCTAGAGAGTAGGGAGTATGGGCTAGAGAGTAGGGAGTAGGGGCTAGAGAGTAGGGAGTAGGGGCTAAAGAGTAGGGGCTAGAGAGTAGAGAGTAGTGGCTAGAGAGGAGACAATAGGGGCTAGAGAGTAGGGGCTAGAGAGTAGGGAATAAAGAGTTGAGAGTAGAGTGTAGGGGCTAGAGATTAGGGGCTAGAGAGTAGAGAGTAGGGGCTAGAGAGTAGGGGCTAGAGAGTAGAGTGTAGGGGCTAGAGAGTAGGGGCTAGAGAGTAGGGAGTAGGGGCTAGAGAGCAGGGGCTAGAAAGTAGAGAGTAGGGGCTAGAGAGTAGGGAGTAGGGGCTAGAGAGTAGGGGCTAGAGAGTAGGGAGTCGGGGCTAGAGAGTAGGGGCTAGAGAGTAGAGAATGGGGACTAGAGAGTAGGGGCAAGAGAGTAGGGAGTAGGGACTAGAGATTAGGGGCTAGAGAGTAGGGGCTAGAGAGTAGAGAATAGGGGCTAGAGAGTAGGGGCAAGAGAGAAGGAGCTAGAGTAGAGAGTAGAGAGTAGGGAATAAAGAGTTGAGAGTAGAGAGTATGGGCTAGAGATTAGGGGCTAGAGAGTAGGGGATATAGAGTAGGGGCTAGAGAGTAGGGCCTAGAGAGTAGGGAGTATGGGCTAGAGAGTAGAGAGTAGGGGCTAGAGAGTAGAGAGTAGTGGCTAGAGAATAGGGAGTAGAGAGTAGGGGCTAGAGAGTAGAGAGTAGTGGCTAGAGAGTAGGGGCTAGAGAGTAGGGGCTAGAGAGTAGAGAGTATGGGCTAAAGAGTAGGGGCTAGAGAGTAGGGAGTAGGGGCTAAAGAGTAGGGGCTAGAGAGTAGAGAGTAGTGGCTAGAGAGGAGACAATAGGGGCTAGAGAGTAGGGGCTAGAGAGTAGGGAGTAGGGCTAGAGAGTAGGGAATAAAGAGTTGAGAGTAGAGTGTAGGGGCTAGAGTTTAGGGGCTAGAGAGTAGAGAGTAGGGGCTAAATAGTAGGGGCTAGAGAGTATGGGCTAGAGTAGAGAGTATGGGCTAGAGAGTAGGGGCTAGAGAGTAGAGAGTAGGGGCTAGAGAGTAGGGGCTAGAGAGTAGGGGCTAGAGTGTAGAGACTAGGGGCTAGAGAGTAGGGGCTAGAGAGTAGGGAGTAGGGGCTAGAGAGCAGGGGCTAGAAAGTAGGGGCTAGAGATTTGGGGAGTAGGGGCTAGAGAGTAGGAGCTAGAGAGTAGGGTCTAGAGAATAGGGGCTAGAGAGTAGGGGCTAAAGAGTAGGGGCTAGAGATTGGGGAGTAGGGGCTAGAGAGTAGGAGCTAGAGAGTAGGGTCTAGAGAATAGGGGCTAGAGAGTCGAGAGTAGGGGATAGAGAGTAGGTGGTAGAGAAAAGGGGCGAGAGAATAGGGGCTAGAGAGTAGAGAATAGGGGCTAGAGAGTACAGAATGGGGGATAGAGAGTAGGGGCTAGAGATTAGGGGCTAGAGAGTAGGGGCTAGAGAGTGGAGAATAGTGGCTAGAGAGCAGGGGCAAGAGAGAAGGCGCTAGAGAGTAGAGAGTAGGGAATAAAGAGTTGAGAGTAGAGAGTATGGGCTAGAGATTAGGGGCTAGAGAGTAGAGAGTAGGGGCTAGAGAGTAGAGAGTGGGGGCTAGAGAGTAGGGGCTAGAGAGTAGAGAGTGGGGGCTAGAGATTAGGGGTTAGAGAGTAGAGAGTTGATGGCTAGAGAGTAAGGGCTAGAGAGTAGAGAATAGGGGCTAGAGAGTAGGGGCTAGAGAGTAGGGGCTATAGAATATGGGCTAGATAGTAGAGAGTAGGGGCTAGAGAGTAGGGGCTAGAGAGTAGAGTAGGGGCTAGAGAGTAGGGGCTAGAGAGTAGGGGCTAGAGAGTAGAGAGTAGGGGCTAGAGAGTAGGGGCTATAGAATAGGGGCTAGAGAGTAGAGAGTAGGGGCTAGAGAGTAGAGACTAGGGGCTAGAGAGTAGGGGCTAGAGAGTAGGGAGTAGGGGCTAGAGAGTAGGGGCTAGAGAGTAGAGAGTATGGCATAGAGAGTAGAGGCTAGAGAGTAGGGGCTAGAGAGTTGTGGCTAGAGAGTAGAGAGTCTTGGCTAGAGATTAGGGGCTAGAGAGTAGGGGCTAGAGAGTAGGGAGTAGGGGATAGAGAGTAGGTGCTAGAGAGTAGTGGCTAAAGAGTAGGGGCTAGAGATTAGGGAGTAGGGGCTAGAGAGTAGGAGCTAGAGAGTAGGGGCTAGAGAATAGGGGCTAGAGAGTCGAGAGTAGGGGATAGAGAGTAGGTGGTAGAGAAAAGGGGCTAGAGAATAGGGGCTAGAGAGTAGAGAATAGGGGCTAGAGAGTAAGGTGTTACGGATACCAGTATCCTGTGTGTGTGTATCCTGTGTTCTTTTCTCTCCTTCTCCCCTCACAGGTGAAAAGCATCACTCCCAAATCAGTCAACAATCCAATCATCAATCAGAATACACACCTCCTCCTGTTTCCTACCCTATCACAGTTCCTTCCCCATGGTTTAAAAACCCCATCAGTAGTTTGCTCTAGAGCTCAATCTCTCTGTAAATGCCTTGTCTGTAGGTCTCTGTGTTTCACTCTCTCGTTGTGTATTAACCTCTCTTTTGTTTGAGCACCTCCATAGCACTTTGTCATCACCTGTGAGTATTGTTTTTGGTTATGGTGTTTGTGTTTGATTGCTGGTGGGAAAAGGGGAAACCAAGACAAGTCGCCCATGGGCATACACTACCCGTAGGTAGACTTAGTTAAATACACTAGTTAGAACTGGGCGGACCACCCACTGTATTTTTGGTTAGTTAGTTAGCTGTTGTTAAAGTAGGCTAGTCTAGCTTAGTTTTTTTTTGAATACTTATTGTTTCTTTCCTTGGGTCCAGCTCAGCCCCTTTTCCTGCTCCCCCCATTACCGTGTGTTTACAAATAAACGTCGAGTTTGACGGTAGATTTCAGTTGTCGTGGTTATTTCGTTCTCACTTTTACTTTGTCACAATTATAATTTGCATGAGTTATGTTACGGGTCTCATTACCATCCCCCCTAGACTGTCGGGCCAAAAGGGATTCGTAACAAAGGGCTAGAGAGTAGAGAGTAGGGGCTAGAGAGTAGGGAGTAGGGGCTAAAGAGTAGGGGCTAGAGAGTAGAGAGTATTGGCTAGAGAGTAGAGAATAGGGGCTAGAGAGTAGGGGCTAGAGAGTAGGGAGTAGGGGCTAAAGAGTAGGGGCTAGAGAGTAGAGAGTATTGGCTAGAGAGTAGAGAATAGGGGCTAGAGAGTAGGGGCTAGAGAGTAGAGAGTATTGGCTAGAGAGTAGAGAATAGGGGCTAGAGAGTAGGGGCTAGAGAGTAGGGGCTAGAGACTAGGGGCTAGAGACTAGGGGCTAGAGACTAGGGGCTAGAGAGTACAGTAGGGGCTAGGGAGTAGAGTAGGGGCTAGAGAGTAGGGGCGAGAGAGTAGGGGCAATAGAGTAGAGAGTATGGGCTAGAGAGTAGGGGCTAGAGAGTAGAGAGTAGGGGCTAGAGAGTAGGGGCTAGAGAGTAGAGACTAGGGGCTAGAGAGTAGGGGCTAGAGAGTAGGGAGTAGGGGCTAGAGAGCAGGGGCTAGAAAGTAGAGAGTAGGGGCTAAAGAGTAGGGGCTAGATAATGGGGAGTAGGGGCTAGAGAGTAGGAGCTAGAGAGTAGGGTCTAGAGAATAGGGGCTAGAGAGTCGAGAGTAGGGGATAGAGAGTAGGTGGTAGAGAAAACGGGCGAGAGAATAGGGGCTAGAGAGTAGAGAATAGGGGCTAGAGAGTACAGAATGGGGACTAGAGAGTAGGGGCAAGAGAGAAGGCGCTAGAGAGTAGAGAGTAGGGAATAAAGAGTTGAGAGTAGAGAGTATGGGCTAGAGATTAGGGGCTAGAGAGTAGAGAGTAGGGGATAGAGAGTAGGGGCTAGAGATTAGGGGCTAGAGAGTAGGGGCTAGAGAGTGGAGAATAGTGGCTAGAGAGCAGGGGCAAGAGAGAAGGCGCTAGAGAGTAGAGAGTAGGGAATAAAGAGTTGAGAGTAGAGAGTATGGGCTAGAGATTAGGGGCTAGAGAGTAGAGAGTAGGGGATAGAGAGTAGGGGCTAGAGAGTAGAGAGTTGATGGCTAGAGAGTAAGGGCTAGAGAGTAGAGAGTAGGGGCTAGAGAGCAGGGGCTAGAAAGTAGAGAGAAGGGGCTAGAGAGTAGGGGCTAGAGAGTAGAGAGTTGATGGCTAGAGAGTAAGGGCTAGAGAGTAGAGAGTATGGGCTAGAGAGTAGAGAGTATGGGCTAGAGAGTAGGGGCTAGAGAGTAGAGAGTGGGGGCTAGAGAGTAGGGGCTAGAGAGTAGAGAGTTGATGGCTAGAGAGTAAGGGCTAGAGAGTAGAGAGTAGGGGCTAGAGAGTAGGGAGTAGGGGCTAAAGAGTAGGGGCTAGAGAGTAGGGGCTATAGAATAGGGGCTAGAGAGTAGAGAGTAGAGTAGGGGCTAGAGAGTAGGGGCTAGAGAGTAGGGGCTAGAGAGTAGAGAGTAGGGGCTAGAGAGTAGGGGCTAAATAGTAGGGGCTAGAGAGTAGAGGCTAGAGAGTAGGGGCTAGAGAGTAGAGAGTAGTGGCTAGAGAGTAGAGAATAGGGGCTAGAGAGTAGGGGCTAGAGAGTAGGGGCTAGAGAGTAGAGAGTAGGGGCTAGAGAGTAGGGGCTAAATAGTAGGGGCTAGAGAGTAGAGGCTAGAGAGTAGGGGCTAGAGAGTAGAGAGTAGTGGCTAGAGAGTAGAGAATAGGGGCTAGAGAGTAGGAGCTATAGAATAGGGGCTAGAGAGTAGAGAGTAGGGGCTATAGAGTAGAGAATAGGGGCTAGAGAGTAGGGGCTAGAGAGTAGGGGCTAGAGAGTAGAGAGTAGGGGCTAGAGAGTAGGGGCTAGAGAGTAGGGGCTAGAGAGTAGAGACTAGGGGCTAGAGAGTAGGGGCTAGAGAGTAGGGAGTAGGGGCTAGAGAGCAGGGGCTAGAAAGTAGGGAGTAGTGGCTAGAGAGTAGAGAATATGGGCTAGAGAGTAGGGGCTAGAGAGTAGAGAGTAGAGAGTAGGGGCTAGAGAGTTGTGGCTAGAGAGTAGAGAGTCTTGGCTAGAGATTAGGGGCTAGAGAGTAGGGGCTAGAGAGTAGGGAGTAGGGGATAGAGAGTAGGTGCTAGAGAGTAGGGGCTAAAGAGTAGGGGCTAGAGATTAGGGAGTAGGGGCTAGAGAGTAGGAGCTAGAGAGTAGGGTCTAGAGAATAGGGGCTAGAGAGTCGAGAGTAGGGGATAGAGAGTAGGTGGTAGAGAAAAGGGGCTAGAGAATAGGGGCTAGAGAGTAGAGAATAGGGGCTAGAGAGTAAGATGTTACGGATACCAGTATCCTGTGTGTGTGTATCCTGTGTTCTTTTCTCTCCTTCTCCCCTCACAGGTGAAAAGCATCACTCCCCAATCAGTCAACAATCCAATCATCAATCAGAATACACACCTCCTCCTGTTTCCTACCCTATCACAGTTCCTTCCCCATGGTTTAAAAACCCCATCAGTAGTTTGCTCTAGAGCTCAATCTCTCTGTAAATGCCTTGTCTGTAGGTCTCTGTGTTTCACTCTCTCGTTGTGTATTAACCTCTCTTTTGTTTGAGCACCTCCATAGCACTTTGTCATCACCTGTGAGTATTGTTTTTGGTTATGGTGTTTGTGTTTGATTGCTGGTGGGAAAAGGGGAAACCAAGACAAGTCGCCCATGGGCATACACTACCCGTAGGTAGACTTAGTTAAATACACTAGTTAGAACTGGGCGGACCACCCACTGTATTTTTGGTTAGTTAGTTAGCTGTTGTTAAAGTAGGCTAGTCTAGCTTAGTTTTTTTTTGAATACTTATTGTTTCTTTCCTTGGGTCCAGCTCAGCCCCTTTTCCTGCTCCCCCCATTACCGTGTGTTTACAAATAAACGTCGAGTTTGACGGTAGATTTCAGTTGTCCTGGTTATTTCGTTCACACTTTTACTTTGTCAAAATTATAATTTGCATGAGTTATGTTACGGGTCTCATTACCATCCCCCCTAGACTGTCGGGCCAAAAGGGATTCCTAACAATTCATAACAAACATATCACAATGGATCATTCATAACAAGCACAACATGCTCCATCATTCATAACAAGCACAACATGCTCCATCATTCATAACAAACACAACATGCTACATCATTCATAACAAACACAACATGCTACATCATTCATAACAAACACAACATGCTACATAATTCATAACAAACACAACATGCTACATCATTCATAACAAACACAACATGCTACATAATTCATAACAAACACAACATGCTACATCATTCATAACAAACACAACATGCTACATCATTCATAACAAACACAACATGCTACATAATTCATAAACACTACGTGCTACATCATTCATAATATACAGTTGAAGTCGAAAGACACCTTAGCCAAATACATTTAAACTCAGTTTTTCTCAATTCCTGATATTTAATCCTAGTAAACATTCCCTGTCTTAGGTCAGTCTGTGAATGTGAAATGTCAGAATAATAGTAGACAGAATGATTTATTTCAGCTTTTATTTCTTTCATCACATTCCCCGTGTCAAGTGTCAGTGTGCAGAAGGTAGGACAGAGTCAGGTGCAGGACACAGACCTGAGTAAGAAAATGACTTTACTCGAATAAATCACAAAATAATTCCACGGAGGGAAAATACTCCAGCTCACAGAAATAGTGAACAAAACCATGTTGGAACCAGAGGGTTAAATAGGGAATAAATAATGATGTAATGGGAACCAGGTGTGTCCAATCAAGACAAAACAAATGGACGAAACGTAGTTCGGTGGCGGCTAGAAAGCCGGTGACGTCGACCACCGAACGCTGCTTCGGCGGAAGTCGTGACACCCAGTTTGTCAGAAGTTTACTCAATTAGTATTTGGTAGCATTGCCTTTAAATTGTTTAACTTGGATCAAACATTGTCTATCTGTCTTCACTGCTGAGTAGACAGGGTCTGGAATGACCTTCTGACCTGTATCTCTGTCTGTCTGTCTTCACTGCTGAGTACACAGGGTCTGGAATGACCTTCTGACCTGTGTCTCTGTCTGTCTGTCTTCATCGCTGAGTAGACAGGGTC
Organism: Oncorhynchus kisutch; assembly: GCF_002021735.2. NCBI lineage: Eukaryota > Metazoa > Chordata > Actinopteri > Salmoniformes > Salmonidae > Oncorhynchus > Oncorhynchus kisutch. Next base: position 2,409,059 of record NC_034189.2, on the reverse strand, counting down.
TGGAACAACGTTCTCTGAAAGAAACACATAAACAGGTTACAACTAGTGACACAGTAAAAACATATTTACTTCAGAAAGTGTTGTTAGTCTCTCCCTTCTTCCTACCTCTCCTCCTGTTGTGTTGTCTTTTCTCTGTGTGGTTGATGTCAGCATAGGTCAAATCACCTGGACCAGATCCACCTGGAACGAAACACAGGAGAGAGAGAGGATATTAATACAGACTGGACCAGATCCACCTGGAACGAAACACAGGAGAGAGAGAGGATATTAACACAGACTGGACCAGATCCACCTGGAACTAAACACAGGAGAGAGAGAGGATATTAACACAGACTGGACCAGATCCACCTGGAACTAAACACAGGATAGAGAGAGGATGCTAACACAGACTGGACCAGATCCACCTGGAACTAAACACAGGAGAGAGAGAGGATATTAACACAGACTGGACCACTTGGAACTAAACACAGGAGAGAGAGAGGATATTAACACAGACTGGACCACTTGGAACTAAACACCTGGACCAGCTGAGAGACGACAGTCACATTAACACAGACTGGACCAACTGAGAGAGGATAGTCACATTAACACAGACTGGACCAGCTGAGAGAGGATATTAACACAGACTGGACCAGCTGAGAGAGGATATTAACACAGACTGGACCAGCTGAGAGAGTATAGTCACATTAATACAGACTGGACCAGCTGAGAGAGGATATTAACACAGACTGGACCAGCTGAGAGAGGATATTAACACAGACTGGACCAGCTGAGAGAGGATATTAACACAGACTGGACCAGCTGAGAGAGTATAGTCACATTAACACAGACTGGACCAGCTGAGAGAGGATATTAACACAGCCTGGACCAGCTGAGAGACGACAGTCACATTAACACAGACTGGACCAGCTGAAAGAGGATAGTCATATTAACACAGACTGGACCTGATTTGGTGCTGATGTATATTCACCTGAGAGAGGTTGGTAGCATGATGTACATACATCAACAGCATCCTCTCGGACACTCTAGACCCACTTCAATATGCACACCGCCCCAACAGGTCCACAGCAATCTCAATCGCACTTTACACTTCCCTTTCCCACCTGGACAATAAGATAATAACCTACATAAGAATGTTGTTCATTGACTACAGCTGAGCGTTCAACACGATAGTGCCCTCAAAGCTTATCAAAAAGCTAAGGACCCTGGGACTAAACACCTCCCTCTGCCCCTGGATCCTGAACTTCCTGACGGGCCGCCCCCAGGTGGTAAGGGTAGGCAACAACACATCTGCCACGCTGATCCTCAACAACCTCTCCCTCAATGTGAGCAAGACAAAGGAGCTGATCATGGACTACAGAAAAAGGCGGGCCGAACAGGCCCCCATTAACAACGACGGGGCTGTAGTGGAGCGGGTTGAGAGTTTCAAGTTCCTTGGTGTCCACATCACCAACAAACTATTATCGTCCAAACATACCAAGACAGTCGTGAAGAGAGCACGACAAAACCTTTTCCCCCTCAGGAGACTGAAAAGATTTGGCATAGGTCCCCAGATCCTCAAAAGGTCCTACAGCTGCACCATTGAGTGCATCCTGACCTGTTGCATCACCGCCTGGTATGGCAACTGCTCATGATCTGACCATAAGGCGCTACAGAGGGTAGTGCGAACGGCCCAGTACATCACTGGTGCAAAGCTGCCTGCCATCCAGGACCTCTACACCAGGCGGTGTCAGAGGAAGGCCCTAAAAATTGTCCAAGACAACAGCCACCCAAGTCATTGGTTAGAGCCTGTAAGTCAGCATTTCACTGTGAGGTCTACTACACCTGTTGTATTCAGCATTTCACTGTGAGGTCTACTACACCTGTTGAATTCAGCATTTCACTGTAAAGTTTACACCTGTTGTATTCAGCATTTCACTGTAAGGTTTACACGTGCTGTATTCAGCATTTCACTGTGAGGTCTACACCTGTTGTATTCAGCATTTCACTGTGAGGTCTACACCTGTTGTATTCAGCATTTCACTGTGAGGTCTACACCTGTTGTATTCGGCGCACATGACAAATAAACTTTGATTTGATTTGTGGTGTTATAGTGTTATACAGTATTACAGTACCTGTGGTGTTATAGTGTTATACAGTATTACAGTACCTGTGGTGTTATAGTGTTATACAGTACTACAGTACCTGTGGTGTTATAGTGCTATACAGTATTACAGTACCTGTGGTGTAATACAGTATTACAGTACCTGTGGTGTTATAGTGTTATACAGTACTACAGTACCTGTGGTGTTATAGTGCTATACAGTATTACAGTACCTGTGGTGTAATACAGTATTACAATACCTGTGGTGTTATAGTGTTATACAGTACTGCAGTACCTGTGGTGTTATAGTGCTATACAGTATTACAGTACCTGTGGTGTTATACAGTACTGCAGTACCTGTGGTGTTATAGTGTTATACAGTACTACAGTACCTGTGGTGTTATAGTGCTATACAGTATTACAGTACCTGTGGTGTAATACAGTATTACAGTACCTGTGGTGTTATAGTGTTATACAGTATTACAGTACCTGTGGTGTAATACAGTATTACAGTACCTGTGATGTTAGTGTTATACAGTATTACAGTACCTGTGGTGTTATAGTGTTATACAGTATTACAGTATCGGTGGTGTTATAGTGTTATACAGTATTACAGTACCTGTGGTGTTATAGTGTTATACAGTACTACAGTACTTGTGGTGTTATAGTGTTATACGGTACTACAGTACCTGTGGTGTTATAGTGTTATACAGTAATACAGTACCTGTGGTGGTATAGTGTCATACAGTATTACAGTACCTGTGTTGTTATAGTGTTATACAGTATTACAGTACCTGTGGTGTTATAGTGTTATACAGTATTACAGTACCTGTGGTGTTATAGTGTTATACAGTATTACAGTACCTGTGGTGTTATACAGTATTACAGTACCTGTGGTGTTAGTGTTATACAGTATTACAGTACATGTGGTGTTATAGTGTTATACAGTATTACAGTACCTGTGGTGTTATACAGTATGACAGTACCTGTGGTGTTATAGTGTTATACAGTATTACAGTACCTGTGGTGTTATAGTGGGATACCGTATTACAGTACCTGTGGTGTTATAGTGTTATACAGTATTACAGTACCTGTGGTGTTATAGTGTTATACAGTACTACAGTACCTGTGGTGTTATAGTGCTATACAGTATTACAGTACCTGTGGTGTAATACAGTATTACAGTACCTGTGGTGTTATAGTGTTATACAGTATTACAGGACCTATGGTGTTATAGTGTTATACAGTATTACAGTACCTGTGGTGTAATACAGTATTACAGTACCTGTGGTGTTATAGTGTTATACAGTACTGCAGTACCTGTGGTGTTATAGTGTTATACAGTACTACAGTACCTGTGGTGTTATAGTGCTATACAGTATTACAGTACCTGTGGTGTAATACAGTATTACAGTACCTGTGGTGTTATAGTGTTATACAGTACTACAGTACCTGTGGTGTTATAGTGCTATACAGTATTACAGTACCTGTGGTGTAATACAGTATTACAGTACCTGTGGTGTTAGTGTTATACAGTATTACAGTACCTGTGGTGTTATAGTGTTATACAGTATTACAGTATCTGTGGTGTTATAGTGTTATACAGTATTACAGTACCTGTGGTGTTATAGTGTTATACAGTACTACAGTACTTGTGGTGTTATAGTGTTATACGGTACTACAGTACCTGTGGTGTTATAGTGTTATACAGTATCACAGTACCTGTGGTGTTGTAGTGTTATACAGTATTACAGTACCTGTGGTGTTATAGTGTTATACAGTATCACAGTACCTGTGGTGTTATAGTGTTATACAGTATTACAGTACCTGTGGTGTTATAGTGTTATATGGTATTACAGTACCTGTTGTGTTATACAGTATTACAGTACCTGTGGTGTTATGGTGTTATAAGGTATTACAGTACCTGTGGTGTTATAGTGTTATACAGTATTACAGTACCTGTGGTGTTATAGTGTTATACAGTATCACAAAACCTGTGGTGTTATAGTGTTATACAGTATTACAGTACCTGTGGTGTTATACAGTATTACAGTACCTGTGGTGTTAGTGTTATACAGTATTACAGTACATGTGGTGTTATAGTGTTATACAGTATTACAGTACCTGTGGTGTTATACAGTATGACAGTACCTGTGGTGTTATAGTGTTATACAGTATTACAGTACCTGTGGTGTTATAGTGTTATACAGTATTACAGTACCTGTGGTGTTATAGTGCTATACAGTATTACAGTGCATGTGGTGTAATTCAGTATTACAGTCCCTGTGGTGTTATAGTGTTATACAGTATTACAGTATTACAGTACCTGTGGTATTATAGTGTTATACAGCATTACAGTACCTGTGGTGTTATACAGTATTACAGTACCTGTGGTGTTATAGTGTTATACATTATACAGTACCTGTGGTGTTATAGTGTTATACGGTATTACAGTACCTGTGGTGTTAGTGTTATACAGTACCTGTGGTGTTATAGTGTTATATGGTATTACAGTACCTGTGGTGTTATAGTGCTGTAGTGTTATACAGTACCTGTGGTGTTAGTGTTATACAGTATTACAGTACCTGTGGTGTTATACAGTATTACAGTACCTGTGGTGTTATGGTGTTATAAGGTATTACAGTACCTGTGGTGTTATAGTGTTATACAGTATTACAGTACCTGTGGTGTTATAGTGTTATAGTGTTATACAGTACCTGTGGTGTTAGTGTTATACAGTATTACAGTACCTGTGGTGGTATAGTGTTATACGATATTACAGTACCTGTGGTGTTATAGTGTTATACAGTACTACAGTACCTGTGGTGGTATAGTGTTATACGGTATTACAGTACCTGTGGTGTTAGTGTTATACGGTACTACAGTACCTGTGGTGGTATAGTGTTATACGGTATTACAGTACCTGTGGTGTTATAGTGTTATACAGTACTACAGTACCTGTGGTGTTGGAGGTCTTCACTGCAGAGTAGACTGGATCAGCTCCTGGAGACTTCTCTGGAGGAGACGAGACAACGGGTTGAAGACATAAAGACATTGTACTGTGTGTGTGTGTGTATGTGTATGTGTGTGTATGTGTATGTGTATGTGTATGTGTATGTGTATGTGTATGTGTATGTGTGTGTGTGTGTGTGTGTGTGTTTGTTGGACGTGTGTGATTTTATGTTTGTATGTGTGTGGACGTGTTTATCTATAATTAAAGACCAGAAGTCCCCACAAGAAATGTAAACAAACACAAATTTGACCAAATAAGGACATTTTGTTGGTTCCCCCAAGGTCAGAAGCTGTTTCTATGCAATTTTAGGGTTAGGGTTAGGAGCTAGGGTTAGGGTTAGGGTAAGGAGCTAGGGATAGTTTTAGGGTTAGGGTTAGGAGCTAGGGTTTGGGTTAGTTGTAGGAGCTGGTGTTAATTTTACTGTTAGGGTTAGGAGCTAGATTTAGGGTTAGGGTTAGTTTAGGGTTAGGCGCTAGGGTTAGTTTTAGGGTTAGTGTTAGGAGTTAGGGTTATGGTTAGGGTTAGGAGCTAGTGTTAGGGTTAGGAGCTAGTGTTAGGGTTAGTGTTAGGAGCTAGGGTTATGGTTAGGGTTAGGAGCAAGTGTTAATTTTAGGGTTAGTGTTAGGAGCTAGGGTTAGTTTTAGGGTTAGTGTTAGGAGCTAGGGTTAATTTTAGGGTTAGTGTTAGGAGCTAGGGTTAGTTTTAGGGTTAGTGTTAGGAGCTAGGGTTAGTTTTAGGGTTAGTGTTAGGAGCTAGGGTTATGGTTAGAGTTAGGAGCTATTGTTAGGGTTAGGAGCTAGGGTTAGGGTTAGGGTTAAGAGATAGGGTTAGTTTTAGGTTCAGTGTTAGGAGCTAGGGTTAGGGTTAGTGTTAGGAGCTAGGGTTAATTTTAGGGTTAGGGTTAGGAGCTAGGGTTAGGGTTAGGAGCTAGAGTTAGGAGGTAGGGTTAGTTTTAGGGTTACGGTTAGGAGATAGGGTTAGGGTTAGGAGCTAGGGTTAGTTTTAGGGTTAGTGTTAGGAGCTAGGGTTATGGTTAGGGTTAGGAGCTAGTGTTAGGGTTAGGATTAGGAGCTAGAGTTAGCGTTAGGGTTAGGAGCTTGGGTCAGGGTTACGATCTAAGGTTAGTTTTAGGTATAGGGTCAGGGATAGGGTTAGGGTTAGGAGCTAGGTTTAGTTTTGGGGTTAGGGTTAGGAGCTAGGGTTAGTTTTAGGTTCAGTGTTAGGAGCTAGGGTTAGGGTTAGTGTTAGGAGCTAGGGTTAGTTTTAGGGTTAGGGTTAGGAGCTAGGATTAGATTTAGGGTTAGGGTTAGGAGCTAGGGTTATGGTTAGGGTTAGGAGCTAGGGTTAGTTTTAGGGTTAGGAGCTAGGGTTAGATTTAGGGTTAGGGTTAGGAGCTAGGATTAGATTTAGGGTTAGGGTTAGGAGCTAGGGTTATGGTTAGGGTTAGGAGCTAGGGTTAGGGTTAGGAGCTAGGGTTAATTTTAGGGTTAAGGTTAGGTTCTTGGGTTAAGGTTATGGTTAGGAGCTAGGGTTAATTTTAGGGTTAGGGTTAATTTTTGGGGGGAAGATTAGGGTTAGGAGCTAGGGTTAATTTTAGGGTTAGGGTTAGGTTTCGGGGTTAAGGTTAGGGTTAGACAAAATACAATTTTGAATGGGACTGAATTTTGTGTCCCCACAAGGTTATTTGTACAAGAGTCTCTTTGAATGTGTACCTCTCCTTCTCCTGGGTTCTGGGTCCTGTATGATTCTAACGTCAGCATACGTAACATCTCTGGGTTCAGCTGCTACATCTTTGTTCCTCTTGCAGAACAGGACGAGTAGAATGATCAGAGAGATGGAGAGAGCAGCCACCAACCCAGAGACAGACAAAGGGAGGAGGAGCGGGGTGGGAGAGGAGGATGAGCCAGAGCCCCCATCTTGAAAAACATCACAGTAAAAAGTTAAAAACTGTGATCTGATTAATATTATTTATTATGACATATTTATTACTTCTTTAAGAATATTCCAAAGATAAATACACAATGCAGAGATGACGAGAGGGTGAGTGGTCAATACAGTATTTTCTTTTTTTTGTAATAAGGGCTTAATGCAGAGACATGGGAGGAATTTGTCTATATATTCACCCTGAAATAGGATACTTGTTATTTGGCCACTGGCACAGTTTTATTTTCAAGGAATTCTAATTGGTCTAATTGGTCAACCACAGGCTAGTTATATACTACATCCTGTCCCTTTGTACACATGAGAGAAACACCGGAGAGCATCACTAGCTCCTAACCCCACTGAGCATCACTAGTTCCTAACCCCACTGAGCATCACTGAGGACAGGGCAGGGTGACCATCTAACCTTATGGTTAGAGCATTGGACCAGTAACCGAAAGGTTGCAAGATCAAATCCTTGAGCTGACATGGTACAAATCTGTCGTTCTGAACAAGACAATTAACCCACTGTTCCTAGGCCGTCATTGAAAATAAGAAGTTGTTCTTTTAAACTGACTTGCCTAGTTAAATACTGGTAAAAAAATATTTGAATAAACCTGTTTTTCTCCCCTTGATTTGCTTTGTTATTGAAGAATATCATCAACTGCTAACACTTCTAATGACCATGCAGGGATTATAAGAACAAACAAGTACTTGGGAGGCGAGATGGTGCACTGTCCTTCTCTCAGCATACATCAAAGCTGCAGTCTAGACTTGGTGTCCTCTATCGTAATCGCTCCTCTTTCACCCCAGCTGCCAAACTAACCCTGATTCAGATGACCATCCTACCCATGCTAGATTACAGAGACATAATTTATAGATCAGCTGGTAAGGGTGCCCCCGTCCCACGCAAAAGGCCTTATGCTTTTTGGTAGGCCATCATTGTAAATAAGAATTTGTTCTTTACTGACTTGTTAAATAAAGGTTCAATAAAAAATAAATACATGCAAATGAATGTGATGTCTCACCTGCCACAGTCATCCAGCTCTCTGGTGATTCTCCTTCAGAGTTGGTACACTTGTAGAGTCCTTCATCTGACTTGGATACTGCAGAGATGGTTATCTCTCCTGTAGTCTCAGTCCTGATCAGGGATCCATCTTTGTAGAAATCAGCTGTGAGGTCAGAGGGAGTTCCCTGATGTCTGCAGCGCAGAGTCACAGAATATCCCTCAGTCACAGGACGGACAGGGCTCTCCAGGATCACAGCTCCAGCTGTATATAATATATAAACATCATATATAAACAGGTCTCCCCAGGATCACAGCTCCAGCTGTATATAATATATAAACAGGCTTCTCCAGGATCACAGCTCCAGCTGTATATAATATATAAACATCATATATAAACAGGTCTCTCCAGGATCACAGCTCCAGCTGTATATAATATATAAACAGGCTTCTCCAGGATCACAGCTCCAGCTGTATATAATATATAAACATCATGTACAGTACCAGACAAATGTTTGGATACACCTACTCATTCAAGGGTTTTTCTTTATTTTTACTACTTTCTATATTGTAAAATAATAGTGAAGACATCAAAACTATGAAATAACAGATATGGAATCATGTAGTAACCAAAAAAAGTGTTAAAAAAATTAAAATATATTTTTCACCCTTTAGCCTTTGCTTTGATGACAGCTTTGCACACTCTTGGCATTCTCTCAAACAGCTTCACCTGGAATGCTTTTCCAACAGTCTTTTATTATTTTTATTTTTTATTTAACCTTTATTTAACTAGGCAAGTCAGTTAAGAACATATTCTTATTTACAATGACGGCCTACCCGGGCAAAACCGGGACGATGCTGGGCCAATTGTGCGCCGCCCTAAGGTACTGCCAATCACGGCCAGATGTGATACAGCTTGGATTTGAACCAGGGACTGTAGTGACACCTCTTTCACTGAGATGCCAAGCCTTAGACCGCTGCGCCACTCAGGAACCCCCCAACTCTTGAAGGAGTTCCCACATATGCTGAGCACTTTTTGGCTGCTTTTCCTTTACTCTGCGGTCCAACTCATCCCAAACCATCTCAATTGGGTTGAGGTCGGGTGATTGTGGAGGCTTGGTCATCTGGTACAGCACTCCATCACTCTCCTTCTTGGTCAAATAGCTCTTACACAGCCTGAAGGTGTATTTTGGGTCATTGTCCTGTTGAAAATCAAATGATAGTCCCACTAAGCACAAACTAGATGGGATGGCAAGTTGCTGCAGAATGCTGTGGTAGCCATGCAGGTTAAGGGTGCCTTGAATTCTAAATAAATCACTGACAGTGTTAGCAGCAAAGCACTCCAACACCTCCAGCACCTCCGCCTCCATGCTTCATGGTGGGAACCACACATACGGAGATCATCTGTTCACCTACTCCGCGTCTCACAAAGACATGGCGATTGGAACCAACAATATCAAATTTGGACCCAAAGGACAGATTTCCACCTGTCTAATGTCCATTGATCTTGTTTCTTGGCCCAAGCAAGTCTCTTCCTCTTATTTGTGTCCTTTACTAGTGGTTTCTTTGCAGCAATATGTCAATGAAGGCCTGATTCACGCAGTCTCCTCTGAACAGTTGATGTTGAGATGTGTCTGTTACTTGAACTCCGTGAAGCAACAAAAATCAACAAAATCAACAAAAAACAACAAAAATCTCATAATTAAAATTCCTCAAGCATACAAGTATTTTACACCATTTTAAAGATAGAATTCTTGTTAATCCAGCCACAGTATCTGTTAAAAAAATGCTTTATAGCAGAAAGCACCACAAACGATTATGTTAGATCTCCACCAAGCCACAGAATAAACACAGCCATTTTTCCAGCCAAAGAGAGGAGTCACAAAAAGCACAAATAGAGATAAAATGAATCACTAACCTTTGATGATCTTCATCAGATGACACTCATATGACTTCATGTTCAGTAGTTCCAAAAACAGCCGGTGATATTGCAGAGAGCCACATCATTTTACAAAAATACTCATTATAAATGTCAATGAAAATAAAATTGTTAGACATGGAAATACCCTCCTTAATGCAACCGCTGTGTCAGATTTTTTTTTTTAACTTAATGGAAAAAGCAAACCATGCAATAATCTGAGACAGCGCTCAGAAAAAGAAAATATCCACCATGTTGGAATCAACAGAAATCTGAAATTATTATAAATATTATATATATTCCCTTACCTTTGATGATCTTCATCAAACTGCACTCCTAGGAATCCCAGATCCACAATAAATGCTTGATTGTTTCGATAATGTCCATCATTTATGTCCAAATAGATCCTATTGTTATGGTGTTTAGTACACAAATCCAAACGCTTGTGCGGGTCAAGCCAAACGTCTGACAAAAAGTTCAAAAGTTATATAACAGTCCGAAGAAACCTGTCAAACTAATTATTGAATCAATCTTTAGGATGTTTTTATCATAAATGTTCAATAAAGTTCCAACCGGAGAATTCCTATGTCCTTAGAGAAGCAATGGAGCGCAGGTCACTATCATGTGAATTGCGCCTGACCAGCACTTGGCACTCTGCCAGACACCTGACTCATTCTGCTCTCCTACAGCCCCACATCACAGTAGAAGCCTCATTCAAGTTTCTAAAGACTGTTGACATCCAGTGGAAGCCTTAGGAAGTGCAACTTGATCCATATCCCACTGTGTATTCAATAGGGGCTGGGTTGAAAATCGACCAACCTCAGATTTGCCACTTCCTGTTTGGATTTTTTGTCAGGTTTTGCCTGCCATTTGAGTTCTGTTATACTCACAGACATCATTCAAACATTTTTCTATCCAAATGTACTAATACTATGCATATATTAGTAACTGGGACTGAGCAGCCCGTTTACTCTGTGCACATCTGGGCACCTTTCATCCAAGCTACTCAATACTGCCCCTGCAGCCCTAAGAAGTTTTAAGAAGGAAAGAAATTCCACAAATGAACTTTTTAACTTATGAAGGTGGTTGAGAGAAGCGTGTGGAAATCAAAGCAAAGGGTGAATACTTTGAAGAATCTCCAATATAAAATATATTTTGATTTGTTTAATACTTGTTTGGTTACACCATGATTCCATATGTGTTATTTCATAGTTTTGATGTCTTCACTATTATTCTACAATGTAGAAAATTTTAAAAATAAAGAAAACCCCTGGAATGACTAGGTGTGTCCAAACTTTGACTGGTTCTGTATAAACAGGTCTCTCCAGGATCACAGCTCCAGCTGTATATAATATATAAACATCATATATAAACATAACATCAGCTATCTGAAACCAGATGAACCACTAAACACTATAATGTTAGTAGATGGTGTTTGTGGACATACCAGGTACTGTGATGTTGACAGCATTGCTGTGTTCTCCAGACCCAGACTCACACCAGTACACTCCACTGTCTGATGGTATTAGTGACACAATGCATGAAGACCCTTGTTGTTTTCCCCAGTCAATATTACACTCTGAAAGTGTTCCTCTCTCTGTGTTCCTCACCACTCTCCATCCAGCAGAGTTCCCCTGAACCTCACAGCCCAGAGAGACAGACTCAAATTCAAAGAATTGAGATCTGTCAGAACTGACACTCAGAGAGGCTGGAACAGAGAGATCAAAGAAAGAGAGAGAGAGAGAGAGGGATGGAGAGAGATAGAGAGTGATAAGGGGAGAGAGATAGAGAGAGTTGCATTGTCTAAAGTAAAGTATTAAATTAAGGCCCTCAAGAGCAGTAGAGCCTGTATTGGCACAGAGATGCAGAAGGGTTGGTGCAGAGGAAGGTGTAATATTATACTGGCAACCATATTAGAACAATCTACTAACTTTCTCTACTTCTTACCATAGAACAATCTACTACTTCTTCTCTACTTCTTACCACTACTAGACTCTATCATTCATATGAGAAAAGATCCAGATCAGTAAAGTAGAGACCATTTCACCCTAGGAGAAACAACCCTCAAACACAACACCAACTATACTGACCTTGGTCTGACCGGAAGTTAATCTGTGCGTTTTGCCATAGAGTCTCTAACAGATAAAGCACTCAGATTTTCCATTTAGAAAGACACTGTATAAATGGAACCCACCAACTAGATTTTTGATTATAATATTTGTCAACACTCAAATGTCCTATTTTTTTTATTTCACCTTTTTTAGCTAGGCAAAAAAATTAAGAACAAATTCTTATTTACAATGATGGCCTAGAAACAGAGGGATAACTGCCTTGTTCAGTGGCAGAACAACAGATGTTTACCTTGTCAGCTCAAGGATTTGAACTAGCAACTTTTCAGTTATTGGCCCAACACTTTAACCACTGGGCTACCTGCTGGTTACTGGCCCAACACTTTAACCACTGGGCTACCTGCTGGTTACTGGCCCAACACTTTAACCACTGGGCTACCTGCTGGTTACTGGCCCAACACTTTAACCACTGGGCTACCTGCTGGTTACTGGCCCAACACTTTAACCACTGGGCTACCTGCTGGTTACTGGCCCAACACTTTAACCACTAGGCTACCTGCTGGTTACTGGCCCAACACTTTAACCACTAGGCTACCTGCTGGTTACTGGCCCAACACTTTAACCACTAGGCTACCTGCTGGTTACTGGCCCAACACTTTAACCACTAGGCTACCTGCTGGTTACTGGCCCAACACTTTAACCACTAGGCTACCTGCAGGTTACTGACCCAACACTTTAACCACTAGGCTACCTAGGCTACCTATAATAGAGACAATATATCTAGCTGGTCTGTCATAATATAATAGAGACAGTAGATCTAGCTGGTCTGTCATAATATAATAGAGACAATATATCTAGCTGGTCTGTCATAATATAATAGAGACAATATATCTAGCTCCAGATTTTATCCTAGTCTTTCATAATAGAGACAATATATCTAACTCTAGATTATATCCTAGTCTTTCACAATAGAGACAATATATCTAACTCTAGATTATATCCTAGTCTTTCACAATAGAGACAATATATCTAACTCTAGATTATATCTAGAGACTATCACACCCTATTGTTTCCCTCCCACAGGGTTATAGTTATATAGTTATAGTTATATAGTTATAGTTATATAGTTAGCTATATAGTTATAGTTATATAGTTAGTTATATAGTTAGTTATATAGTTATAGTTATATAGTTATAGTTATATAGTTAGTTATATAGTTATAGTTATAGTTATATAGTTATATAGTTATAGTTATATAGTTATAGTTATATAGTTATAGTTATACATGCCCCTTGGTTCTCCCCAGACCTGACTGCCCTTAACCAACACAAAAACATCCTATGGCGTTCTGCATTAGCATCGAACAGCCCCCGTGATATGCAGCTGTTCAGGGAAGCTAGAAATCATTATACACAGGCAGTTAGAAAAGCCAAGGCTAGCTTTTTCAAGCAGAAATTTGCTTCCTGCAACACTAACTCAAAAAAGTTCTGGGACACTGTAAAGTCCATGGAGAATAAGAACACCTCCTCCCAGCTGCCCACTGCACTGAAGATAGGAAACACTGTCACCACTGATAAATCCACCATAATTGAGAATTTCAATAAGCATTTTTCTACGGCTGGCCATGCTTTCCACCTGGCTACTCCTACCCCGGACAACAGCACTGCACCCCCAACAGCAACTCGCCCAAGCCTTCCCCATTTCTCCTTCTCCCAAATCCATTCAGCTGATGTTCTGAAAGAGCTGCAAAATCTGGACCCCTACAAATCAGCCGGGCTAGACAATCTGGACCCTTTCTTTCTAAAATGATCTGCCGAAATTGTTGCCACCCCTATTACTAGCCTGTTCAACCTCTCTTTCGTGTCGTCTGAGATTCCCAAAGATTGGAAAGCAGCTGCGGTCATCCCCCTCTTCAAAGGGGGGGACACTCTTGACCCAAACTGCTACAGACCTATATCTATCCTACCGTGCCTTTCTAAGGTCTTCGAAAGCCAAGTCAACAAACAGATTACCGACCATTTCGAATCTCACCATACCTTCTCTGCTATGCAATCTGGTTTCAGAGCTGGTCATGGGTGCACCTCAGCCACGCTCAAGGTCCTAAACGATATCTTAACCGCCATCGATAAGAAACATTACTGTGCAGCCGTATTCATTGATCTGGCCAAGGCTTTCGACTCTGTCAATCACCATATCCTCATCGGCAGACTCGACAGCCTTGGTTTCTCAAATGATTGCCTCGCCTGGTTCACCAACTACTTCTCTGATAGAGTTCAGTGTGTCAAATCGGAGGGTCTGCTGTCCGGACCTCTGGCAGTCTCTATGGGGGTGCCACAGGGTTCAATTCTTGGACCGACTCTCTTCTCTGTATACATCAATGAGGTCGCTCTTGCTGCTGGTGAGTCCCTGATCCACCTCTACGCAGACGACACCATTCTGTATACTTCCGGCCCTTCTCTGGACACTGTGTTAACAACCCTCCAGGCAAGCTTCAATGCCATACAACTCTCCTTCCATGGCCTCCAATTGCTCTTGAATGCAAGTAAAACTAAATGCATGCTCTTCAACCGATCGCTGCCTGCACCTACCCGCCTGTCCAACATCACTACTCTGGACGGCTCTGACTTAGAATACGTGGACAACTACAAATACTTAGGTGTCTGGTTAGATTGTAAACTCTCCTTCCAGACCCATATCAAACATCTCCAATCCAAAGTTAAATCTAGAATTGGCTTCCTATTTCGCAACAAAGCATCCTTCACTCATGCTGCCAAACATACCCTTGTAAAACTGACCATCCTACCAATCCTCGACTTTGGCGATGTCATTTACAAAATAGCCTCCAATACCCTACTCAACAAATTGGATGCAGTCTATCACAGTGCAATCCGTTTTATCACCAAAGCCCCATATACTACCCACCATTGCGACCTGTACGCTCTCGTTGGCTGGCCCTCGCTTCATACTCGTCGCCAAACCCACTGGCTCCATGTCATCTACAAGACACTGCTAGGTAAAGTCCCCCCTTATCTCAGCTCGCTGGTCACCATAGCATCTCCCACCTGTAGCACACGCTCCAGCAGGTATATCTCTCTAGTCACCCCCAAAACCAATTCTTTCTTTGGCCGCCTCTCCTTCCAGTTCTCTGCTGCCAATGACTGGAACGAACTACAAAAATCTCTGAAACTGGAAACACTTATCTCCCTCACTAGCTTTAAGCACCAACTGTCAGAGCAGCTCACAGATTACTGCACCTGTACATAGCCCACCTATAATTTAGCCCAAACAACTACCTCTTTCCCAACTGTATTTAATTTTAATTTATTTATTTATTTTGCTCCTTTGCACCCCATTATTTTTTTATTTCTACTTTGCACATTCTTCCATTGCAAAACTACCATTCCAGTATTTTACTTGCTATATTGTATTTACTTTGCCATCTTGGCCTTTTTTGCCTTTACCTCCCTTCTCACCTCATTTGCTCACATTGTATATAGACTTGTTTATACTGCATTATTGACTGTATGTTTGTTTTTACTCCATGTGTAACTCTGTGTCGTTTTATCTGTCGAACTGCTTTGCTTTATCTTGGAAAGGTCGCAATTGTAAATGAGAACTTGTTCTCAACTTGCCTACCTGGTTAAATAAAGGTAAAATAAAATAAAATAAAATAAAATATATATAGTTATAGTTATATAGTTAGTTATATAGTTATAGTTATATAGTTAGTTATATAGTTATAGTTATATAGTTAGTTATATAGTTATAGTTATATAGTTATAGTTATATAGTTATAGTTATATAGTTAGTTATATAGTTATAGTTATATAGTTAGTTATATAGATAGTTATATAGTTATAGTTATATAGTTAGTTATATAGTTAATTATATAGATAGTTATATAGTTAGTTATATAGTTATAGTTATATAGTTAGTTATATAGTTAGTTATATAGTTATAGTTATATAGTTAGTTATATAGTTAGTTATATAGTTATAGTTATATAGTTAGTTATATAGTTATAGTTATATAGTTATAGTTATATAGTTAGTTATATAGTTAGTTATCATTTTAGTTATATAGTTAGCTATATAGTTATAGTTATATAGTTATAGTTATATAGTTAGTTATATAGTTATAGTTATATAGTTAGTTATATAGTTATAGTTATATAGTTATAGTTATATAGTTATATAGTTATAGTTATATAGTTATAGTTATATAGTTAGTTATATAGATAGTTATATAGTTATAGTTATATAGTTAGTTATATAGTTAATTATATAGATAGTTATATAGTTAGTTATATAGTTATAGTTATATAGTTAGTTATATAGTTAGTTATATAGTTATAGTTATATAGTTAGTTATATAGTTATAGTTATATAGTTATAGTTATATAGTTAGTTATATAGATAGTTATATAGTTATAGTTATATAGTTAGTTATATAGTTAATTATATAGTTAGTTATATAGTTAGTTATATCGTTAGTTATGTTGTTATAGTTATATAGTTAGCTATATAGTTAGATATATATTTGTAGTTATATAGTTAGTTATATAGTTAGTTATATAGTTATAGTTATATAGTTATAGTTATACAGTTAGTTATATAGTTATAGTTATATAGTTAGTTATATAGTTAGTTGTATAGTTATAGTTATATAATTATAGTTATATAGTTAGTCATATAGTTATAGTTATATAGTTAGTTATATAGTTATAGTTATATAGTTAGTTGTATAGTTATAGTTATATAGTTAGTTATATAGTTATAGTTATTTAGTTATTTAGTTATAGTTATATAGTTGTAGTTATATAGTTATATAGTTAGTCATATAGTTAGTTATATAGTTATAGTTATATAGTTAGTTATATAGTTATAGATATATAGTTATAGTTATATAGTTAGTTATATAGTTATAGTTATATAGTTAGTTATATAGTTAGTTATCATTTTAGTTATATAGTTAGTTATATAGTTAGCTATATAGTTATAGATATATAGTTATAGTTATATAGTTAGTTATATAGTTATAGTTATATAGTTAGTTATATAGTTAGTTATCATTTTAGTTATATAGTTAGTTATATAGTTATAGTTATTTAGTTATAGTTATATAGTTAGTTATATAGTTATAGTTAGTGTTAACACCCTATTACTAGCCTGTTCAACCTCTCTTTCGTGTCGTCTGAGATTCCCAAAGATTGGAAAGCAGCTGCGGTCATCCCCCTCTTCAAAGGGGGGAACACTCTTGACCCATACTGCTACAGACCTATATCTATCCTACTGTGCCTTTCTAAGGTCTTCGAAACCAAGTCAACAAACAGATTACCGACCATTTCGAATCTCACCATACCTTCTCTGCTATGCAATCTGGTTTCAGAGCTGGTCATGGGTGCACCTCAGCCACGCTCAAGGTCCTAAACGATATCTTAACCGCCATCGATAAGAAACATTACCGTGCAGCCGTATTCATTGATCTGGCCAAGGATTTCGACTCTGTCAATCACCACATCCTCATCGGCAGACTCGACAGCCTTGGTTTCTCAAATGATTGCCTCGCCTGGTTCACCAACTACTTCTCTGATAGAGTTCAGTGTGTCAAATCGGAGGGTCTGCTGTCCGGACCTCTGGCAGTCTCTATGGGGGTGCCACAGGGTTCAATTCTTGGACCGACTCTCTTCTCTGTATACATCAATGAGGTCGCTCTTGCTGCTGGTGAGTCCCTGATCCACCTCTACGCAGACGACACCATTCTGTATACTTCCGGCCCTTCTTTGGACACTGTGTTAACAACCCTCCAGGCAAGCTTCAATGCCATACAACTCTCCTTCCGTGGCCTCCAATTGCTCTTAAATACAAGTAAAACTAAATGCATGCTCTTCAACCGATCGCTACCTGCACCTACCCGCCTGTCCAACATCACTACTCTGGACGGCTCTGACTTAGAATACGTGGACAACTACAAATACTTAGGTGTCTGGTTAGACTGTAAACTCTCCTTCCAGACCCATATCAAACATCTCCAATCCAAAGTTAAATCTAGAATTGGCTTCCTATTTCGCAACAAAGCATCCTTCACTCATGCTGCCAAACATACCCTTGTAAAACTGACCATCCTACCAATCCTCGACTTTGGCGATGTCATTTACAAAATAGCCTCCAATACCCTACTCAACAAATTGGATGCAGTCTATCACAGTGCAATCCGTTTTATCACCAAAGCCCCATATACTACCCACCATTGCGACCTGTACGCTCTCGTTGGCTGGCCCTCGCTTCATACTCGTCGCCAAACACACTGGCTCCATGTCATCTACAAGACCCTGCTAGGTAAAGTCCCCCCTTATCTCAGCTCGCTGATCACCATAGCATCTCCCACCTGTAGCACATGCTCCAGCAGGTATATCTCTCTAGTCACCCCCAAAACCAATTCTTTCTTTGGCCGCCTCTCCTTCCAGTTCTCTGCTGCCAATGACTGGAACGAACTACAAAAATCTCTGAAACTGGAAACACTTATCTCCCTCACTAGCTTTAAGCACCAACTGTCAGAGCAGCTCACAGATTACTGCACCTGTACATAGCCCATCTATAATTTAGCCCAAACAACTACCTCTTTCCCAACTGTATTTAATTTGTATTTATTTATTTATTTTGCTCCTTTGCACCCCATTATTTTTATTTCTACTTTGCACATTCTTCCATTGCAAAACTACCATTCCAGTGTTTTACTTGCTATATTGTATTTACTTTGCCATCATGGCCTTTTTTGCCTTTACCTCCCTTCTCACCTCATTTGCTCACATTGTATATAGACTTGTTTATACTGTATTATTGACTGTATGTTTGTTTTACTCCATGTGTAACTCTGTGTCGTTGTATCTGTCGAACTGCTTTGCTTTATCTTGGCCAGGTCGCAATTGTAAATGAGAACTTGTTCTCAACTTGCCGACCTGGTTAAATAAAGGTGTTCTCAACTAGCCTACCTGGTTAAATAAAGGTGTTCTCAACTTGCCTACCTGGTTAAATAAAGGTGTTCTCAACTAGCCTACCTGGTTAAATAAAGGTGTTCTCAACTTGCCTACCTGGTTAAATAAAGGTAAAATAAAATAAAATAAATAAAAACAGGTAGGGTTAGTGTAGGGTAGGTAGGGTTAGTGTAGGGTAGGTAAGGGTAGGTAGGGTTAGTGTAGGGGTAGGTAGGGTTAGTGTAGGGGTAGGTAGGGTTAGTGTAGGGGTAGGTAGGGTTAGTGTAGGGTAGGTAGGGTTAGTGTAGGGTAGGTAGGGTTAGTGTAGGGTAGGTAGGGTTAGTGTAGGGTAGGTAAGGTTAGTGTAGGGTAGGTAGTTAGTTATATAGTTAGGGTTATATAGTTATAGTTATTTAGTTAGTTATATAGTTATAGTTAGTGTTAACATGTATCTATTTGAGTCTGTATCTCACATCACAGAGTACCATGTTCTACCCTGTGATGTGTTGCAGGTGAGAGCAGCTAGAACAGGTGGAGATTCTTTATGGAACCTTCGTTACTAAGAGAATAAGGACTGGAGACTGATATGAAGTCACAACCAATGAAGAGACAGGAAGACATGTTACTATTATAGAACAGGTGATGAATATAGAGAAATGTTACTATTATAGAACAGGTGATGAATATAGAGAAATGTTACTATTATAGAACAGGTGATGAATATAGAGAAATGTTACTATTATAGAACAGGTGATGAATATAGAGAAATGTTACTATTATAGAACAGGTGATGAATATAGAGAAATGTTACTATTATAGAACAGGTGATGAATATAGAGAAATGTTACTATTATAGAACAGGTGATGAATATAGAGAAATGTACTCACCTCCACCTTGACCGAGGCTACAGTATACCAGTGTACTCAACAGCACTGAAACACACAGTGAGAACTATCACTATGGTACATGATGTAAACACTGAAACACACAGAGAGAACTATCACTATGGTACATGATGTAAACACTGAAACACACTGAGAGAACCATCACTATGGTACATAATAGAAACACTGAGCTGCACCACAGATATTAATTTCCTTAATAGTCTACTGACACATTTGTGTGTGAATCTTATTAACATACTGCAAGAATTCCCATCAAAATCTGTCAATTTAAGAGATCTGTGTTTTTGCATCGGCTGCGTTGCAATCCACAGCATCAGACTATGTTGAACTTCCACATCTGTGTGGAAAGTGTGTCTCAGCTACAAACGAATATGACCCCACTATGGAAAGGGGAGACTCTCAGCTACAAACTAATATGACCCCACTATGGAAAGAGGAGCCTCTCAGCTACAAACTAATATGACCCCACTATGGAAAGAGGAGACTCAGATACAAACTATTATGACCCCACTATGGAAAGAGGAGACTCTCAGCTACAAACTAATATGACCCCACTATGGAAAGAGGAGACTCAGCTACAAACTAATATGACCCCACTATGGAAAGGGGAGACTCATACAAATGAATGGTAGTATGGAGATATATATAGATATTAAACCTTCATCTGAAGGTAACCCATACAAATGAATGGTAGTATGGAGATATATATAGATATTAAACCTTCATCTGAAGGTAACCCATACAAATGAATGGTAGTATGGAGATATATATAGATATTAAACCTTCATATGAAGGTAACCCATACAAATGAATGGTAGTATGGAGATATATATAGATATTAAACCTTCATCTGAAGGTAACCCATACAAATGAATGGTAGTATGGAGATATATATAGATATTAAACCTTCATCTGAAGGTAACCCATACAAATGAATGGTAGTATGGAGATATATATAGATATTAAACCTTCATCTGAAGGTAACCCATACAAATGAATGGAAGCATGGATATTTTTTTTATTTCACCTTTATGTAACCAGGTAGGCTAGTTGAGAACACCTTTATTTAACCAGGTAGGCTAGTTGAGAACACCTTTATTTAACCAGGTAGGCTAGTTGAGAACACCTTTATTTAACCAGGTAGGCTAGTTGAGAACACCTTTATTTAACCAGGTAGGCTAGTTGAGAACACCTTTATTTAACCAGGTAGGCTAGTTGAGAACACCTTTATTTAACCAGGTAGGCTAGTTGAGAACACCTTTATTTAACCAGGTAGGCTAGTTGAGAACAAGTTCTCATTTACAACTGCGACCTGGCCAAGATAAAGCATAGCAGTGTGAACAGACAACACAGAGTTACACATGGAGTAAACAATTAACAAGTCAATAACACAGTAGGAAAAAAAGAGTCTATATACATTGTGTGCAAAAGGCATGAGGAGGTAGGCGAATAATTACAATTTTGCAGATTAACACTGGAGTGATAAATGATCAGATGGTCATGTACAGGTAGAGATACTGGTGTGCAAAAGAGCAGAAAAGTAAATAAATATAAACAGTATGGGGATTAGGTAGGTAAATTGGGTGGGCTGTTTACCGATAGACTATGTACAACTGCAGCGATCGGTTAGCTGCTCAGATAGCAGATGTTTGAAGTTGGTGAGGGAGATTAAAAGTCTCCAACTTCAGCGATTTTTGCAAATATCGTTTTGTGCCAACAAAAATAAGGGGTTAAATATCTGTCCCAAAAACTAAAATGTTTCCTGAGCTTTCTTATATGAGACCTGTTGGGGATGAATCAGAATTAGTTAGGTAATAGTAGTTGATAAATAGGATGTTTTATATACATAATAATGCCTATGTGAGATATTTGTCATTAGGATGTTTTCTTTCGGATAATACTGTTGGCAGTTTGCAGTTATCCCTTCTCTGCTAGGGCTTAGTCACTACGGGCCCAGAGAGGGGAGAGGTCAAGCTTGTCTTCATATGTCAATGTATCTGCTTAAACCATGTGATGCTATGAAGAATATCAGAAGGGGAGGAGGATAGAATGGAGGCTTGTCTTCTTATGGGAATGTGTCTGTAACTATTGTATGTCCCCTCTGAGGTTGCCCTTATCTTGATCTAATATATGACCTAAGAGGCTCACTGTCTCGGTGATCTTGTCCAGGAGGAGATGTATTTGAGATGGGAGTATTTAGAATTGACAATTGATATATGCCATTGGATGAGGTAATGGTTTGGTCCTAAGTGGTACCAAGAACGAGATAAGAACTTCGTTTAGGAGACCAAACTGAACGATAATTTATTGCTAATGCTATCCGGCTATGGGATACTCCTCTGTCAAGTAAAAGGTTCTTTGTGAACTGTTCCTGAGATCTGTGTTTCGTCATGTGAGTTGAGGTGGGTGTGTCTTGGCTATAAATGATACTAAGAACTGTTTTGTAAGCACTCTCAGAGAATTCATTTATAGACACTGAATTGATCTGAGAGTCACAGGGCTATGGTGAAGCTCATATAATTAAAGATGGACTTTATAATATAACTTTGACTTGTGTGTGGTTTGCTCTCTCATTATTTGGTAATAAAAGAAATTTCCTCAACAGACCCGATTCAGGAAATGTCGCAGGTCACAACTTCACAGGAGAGCCGTTTGAACGTTTAAAAAAAATTGTTTTTATGAAAATGCGTTTTTTTGGGCAGAAACGCCTTCTTGAACATGTGAACTTTCATGTGCCTTATTAACAAATGTGTATGCTGTCTGGAAATATGAATACAATTGTTAAATTATGAGCCTAGTTGGTTAAGCCACAGAAAAAGTTAGCAGCCTTCCCACTAGCCATGATTGGCTGGGATAATGAGTGGTCTGGACATGCCAAGAGAAGAGTTCAGATTAGTCTGCTATATAGAAGGCTTCTATCTATGTCAGCTCGTCAGTCTGTGTTGGTAATCCTGTCGAATGCAGGAAAAAAAAGTATTGTGTAGTGGAGCTGCATAAGTGTTGATTTCCACTTTCTGGAGGATCAAGATTTGAAATCAGTGGAATTTGAGTATGATAGCTAAGGAGATGGAGAAAACACCTGTCTCCGGATTACATCTTCAAACTAAGGGCAACCGTGGTATGACATTCCTGATAGGGAGACGCGTCCACCGTGCATGATGGGGTATACGAGTAAGATAGTCTAGCGTTAGCTAGCTACATTTTCAGATATTACTGTTGACTAACCCCATTCTGTACAAATTTGGGCAACCGCGGCATTCCAACGAGGCTGCAATAAAAACTAATTGGACTGTAGCGACCGTGTTGGCATCAAAATCTGGGGTGTGAACTGCGTTTCTATTCAAGCATTGATTGATATGTTAATGGCCCGATAGTATTGGAGAAATATAGAAAAAACGGACTCCTCTGACGCTGTATGTTAAATTGTGAAGTGTCACACCCGCCATTTTTAAAAACACCCAACGGAGCTCATTGCCTTCTTCAATCATGCAGAGACAGGCACGATGGTGTTGTCATTGATTTTGCTGGAAAGTAAAGAAATTGTACTTTACAATGGTATTCGTATTACAGTTGACCTGGAAGTATTACGTTTTTTGGGGGGCGCTAAAATAAGGTACCTTTTACATTACAATGCGATGTACAAAAGATTGTTAGCTAACTATTATCATGTTTTAAGGTAAGACCCATGTGCAGACAGTGTCGAAGTAACAGAAGTTTAATATTCGAACAAGGGCAGGAAAAAGGACAGGTCAAGGGCAGGCAGATCTCAGTAATCCAGAGTGGTGGGACAAAGGTACAGGATGGCAGGCAGGCAGAGCTCAGTAATCCAGAGTAGTGGGGCAAAGGTACAGGATGGCAGGCAGGCAGAGGTCAGTAAGGCAGAGGTCAGTAAGGCAGAGGTCAGTAAGGCAGAGGTCAGTAAGCCAGAGTAGTGGGGCAAAGGTACAGGATGGCAGGCAGGCAGAGGTCAGTAAGGCAGAGTAGTGGGACAAAGGTACAGGATGGCAGGCAGATGGCAGTAATCCAGAGTAGTGGGGCAAAGGTACAGGATGGCAGGCAGATCTCAGTAATCCAGAGTAGTGGGACAAAGGTACAGGATGGCAGGCAGGCAGAGTTCA